>NC_133618.1:464770637-465070637 GCF_048593235.1 Sminthopsis crassicaudata | reverse complement strand
TATACTTTAACATTTTTAACATGTATTGGTCAACCTGCCATCTGCGGGGCTGGGGGGGAAGGAGGGGAAAAATTAGAATAAAAGGTTTGGCAATTGTCAATGTAAAATTACCCATGCATATATCTGGCAAATAAAAGCTATTAAAAATACTTTTCCTCTCCATATTTTGATATTCAGTACTTAGGCCTACTGTAAGGCATCATTTTATTAATGGAAGAAACAATCAATTTGAGTCATGTTCAATTCAAATATTGACTGCAGATGATTTTGTATAGTAGGGAGAGAATGGGCCTGAAGTCAAGTGACCTGGGCTTGAGATTTGAGTTTGGACATTCACTAACTGTGTGAACATCACCAAATTATACCCTCAATGATAATTGGGATAATAATCATCAATAGTGTCTTCCCCAGGAAATCCTCTCCTGTAAGGTTAATACTCTACTGACCTGTCGACTCTGTGATAGAGTAAGGAAATTATTAAAGAATCTGAAACAATATAGGTGATCATCTTTTGAAGAATAGCCCAAAATACAATGGTATATGAAAATAATAGATTATTACTATTAAGTAAGAAATAATATAGATGCAAAATCCAGAGAATATAAGATTTGTGTGAACCAGTGCAGAGTATAATAAGTACAAAGACAATTTTTAAAAGTATGCAATTATAAGATAAATGAATCCATCACAAAAAAGCTAAATGCTGAGTGAATGAAACATTACTGATGGTCTTAGAAAATGGATGATGAAACATCTTGTCCTCTTCCCTTCCTGGAGAGAGGCAGGAGACTTTAAAGGAAGAACTGGCAAATGTTCCCTTCTGAAGATATTTTTTGATTATTGTTTCTTCCTTTTACAAGGAAAGAATCAATCTAATGGTGAGGAAAAGGATTTTTACCTTTGATAGAAGGTGATATAAAGACAAAAGATATCACTAACATATTTTTAAAATAATAAATAAATGCTTAGTATAAAGGGGTAAAAATTAGAGCCACACAGCCTGAGATTGATTCCTCTCTCTGTACTTGTTAAATTAACTAAGGCAATTCACTTATTTCTGTGTATGCACTCCTCCACTTCTTCTCTTCTACCCCCATCCCTGAGTTTTATCATCTATTAATTGAGGGATTTATACAAAATGAGCTACCTTTAAGATCTGTTCTATCCCTAAACCAATACTAAAATAAACTGATGGGAATTAATTAATACCTATTATGAACCAGGTACCAAGTTAGTTACTGTGGATTGAAAGACAAAAATGAAACTATCCACGAAATATCTCATCATAAGGAAGCAGTCTTTATATCTCATTTTATTCCATAGGAATCAAAGCAAGAAAGGGAAAGCAAGCCCATACTGTGAAATTAAACAAAACAAAACAAAACAAAAAAGTCAACTACTATTTCTTTACCACTTCATAGTTTACATCTTCTTCACAAATACCACTACTCAATAGGGAGGGCAAGTATTAATGTCCCCATTTTACAGGTGAAGCTGAGAGTCAGAGAACATGTTATTCGCATGTGTTTATGTGGCAGGTTAAGTATCAAGGATGGTATTAAAAACCCATGTTTTCTGACTAAATCTAGTAGTGTTTCCATTATATCACACTGTTTTCCATCCTACTTGATATGAACATTCTTTACTGACTAATTACTATTTCAATATTAATTCTTTCTCCATTATAAAGCTGCAAATAGTTTTTAGAGCAATGTTCTTTTCATTGAGACAAAAACAACCACCAAGTCTTCTCTTTTCTCTCTACCCAAAAATAACAATCTGCTTTTAAATAGCAAAAAACACTATAGAACCCCCCAAAAAAACTATATACTGAAACTAGATCTGTACTTTATCTTAAATACAAAAAGAACCCTTCAAAACTATAAACATACAACTACATGTTCCAGAAATATGCCTATTACTTCTTAACCTTATAAGTATTTTAAAAACTTTAGGATTAGGATGTTATTTAGGATTCATATTTACAAGATCATTATTACGTATGCTGAATTCAGAAAATAAAGCACATGTTTACAATCTAGATTGATATCTTCTTAAAGGACAACCATTTATTGAAAAAAAAAAAAAAACTGTGCCCTGATATCACATAATTTCCATCCAAATATGGCATTATAGGGCTAGACTAAAAATAGACATGAGCCCCTTGTGATATGCAGACCTCTAGTTAGCTATGTTCATTTCCTTTTAGGGCTCAAGTTTCCCACAGGAAAATTATTCAGTGTTTGGCAAAACCGTTCCACATCATGTATAGATAAGGCATAAATATTAACTTCACTATCACCTTTTTCCTGCCTTTGCAACATTTCTGATTCTTCTTTTCTGAAGAAATCTGTTCTGGGAGGCCCACCCAAGGGTCAGGAAGTGTTTATATGAGAGGATCCCTCTGAGGTAGGAGTGACTAAATTGGCATTCTTATAAGAATTAAAATTAAAAGCCAAATGAAGAAAATACATAAAAAGAAAAATAAACTATGTTGCTCAAAACATTTAGAGTAGCTGAGATACTACTGAATTACTTGTAGGGGCATATATTGTCTTAGTGGTTTTGTTTAAGTTACAAAGTAAAAATTTTCCAACTGATGTCTACTTTCAGTGTCTTTTTGTAGTGTAAAGATGACTCTGGGTTCTCAACTGTATCAAGCTGAAACGATTATGCATAAAGATGAGTATTGGCTAAATTACCTCCCATCCAAAGACATCCTAGGAGGTAAAGAAGTTCATTATCAGAAGTCTATTTTTTTGTTAGTCAGAGCAATTCACAAAGAACTAGTTATCCAAAAACAGAGGAGGTGAGATCTGTGGTGATAACAGCCCCCAGCATCCTTGGGCTGATGAAATCTGAGATCTCTTCTTTAATAATAACATTAAGTGGAGTTATGTGCGAAATGTTCCTGTTTAAATGCATTAATTACAGAAATGATTACTGTAGTAGATTTATTAAGCAAAATTTCTTACAATAGTGTCATAAAAGAATAACTCACTAATCTGTTCATAATACTGAGAAACTTTTTTTTTTAAGTTAGATATTTTTTTTTTTTTTTATTCATTTTTCCAAATTATCCCCTCCCTCCCTCCACTCCCTCCTCGCGATGACAGGTAATCCCATACATTTTACATGTGTTACAGTATAACCTAGATACAATATATGTGTGTAAATACCATTTTCTTGTTGCACATTAATTATTAGCTTCCGAAGGTATAAGTAACCTGGGTAGATAGACAGTAGTGCTAACAATTCACTTCCCATACTGAGAAACTCTTAAAAACTCTTTATAAAAGTTAAACTTTTATGTGTCCTGGCTCTTTTTGGAAGTCTGACAGTCTATGGACTCCTCATAATAACATTTTTAAATGAGTACAATAAAATTCCTGTCATCATAAAGGAAAAATAATAACATAAAAATATAGTTATTCAAATATTTTTTTAAAGATCATGGACTCCGGGTTATAACCCATGTTTTTTCATTTATGATTTTATATAAAGCAAAGCAATGAATGCAATTAAGAATTTCAAGAAAATGTTTAAAGTCATTTCATAATGTTTAAACAGTTTACCTAGGAAAATCTAATTTCTTATGAGAAGTCATCAAGCAACCATTTAATTAATAAATCAATAAATATGTATTAAGCATTTACTATATGACAGGCAGTATGTTAGATGCTGGGAACAAAAAATAATTAAAATGAGTGAAACAATTCCTACTTTCAAAGAACTTACATTCTAAAAGAAGACACAATAGCACACATAAACACATTTATAAATACAGGCACATAAAATCTCTAAATACATATTTTGATTGAAAATGCAAGGTGGTTTTGGAAAAAGGATATTAGCAGTTAAGGGCATCAGGAAAGGCTTTAACCTTTAAAGAAGAAAGGGATTCTATGGGGCTTGTGGTGAGGAAGAACTCTAAGCATGGTAAAGGGAGATGGAGTGCTATGATCACATAAAGAAGACCAGTTTGGGTAAATTAAAAAGTTCAAGGGGGGGGGGGAGGAGGAGAGTAATGTCCAATGAGACTAGAAAGATAATGTGGGCCAAGTTATGAAAGGATTTAAAAACTAAGTAGAACGTTTCTATTTGATTTTAGAAATAATAGAAAGCCAGTTAAGTTTACTGAGTAGAGAAATGACATGGTTAGATCTGTATTTAAAGGAAATAATTGCCTACTATTATGATGAACTGAAATAGAAAGAAACTTTAGACAGGAAGAACAATTAGTAGGTTGTTGTAATAATCTAAGCAAAAGATAAGGAAGACCTGAACTAAGGTGTTAACCGTGTGATAGATCAGACTTTACCTTGAATCAAACAACTTTTATAGGCACTGAAAGCTTTCAGGCCTTCAGCCTGAGCTGTTTCTGAGATCCCAGAATAACAAAAAACTCAGTACCTTCAAGAAAACAGCGACAAGCATAACGCAGACTTCACTTCAGAACTGCAAAGTGCCTGGCCCTAACATAAAGTCTGAAGTCAGAAAGAATAAGAAAACTCCCAAGAACACTTCCAGGTCAGAGGGAAATAAACCAATAAATAAAACCCTGAAAGCAACCAGAAAAAAAGAATTCAAGAACTGAAGAGCCATAATCAGGATAACCAATGATTTAGCAGCCACTACTATAAAAGAGTGAAAAGTTTGGAATATGATATTTCAGAAGTCAGAGGAGAGATAGTCTTACCTAACTTACCTGGCAAAACTGACAATAATTATACAGGGGAAAAGTGGACTTTTAAGGAAATAGGGGACTTCCAAGTATTCTTGATTAAAGGGTTTCTAGAGTATCACAGAAATTTTGAATATATACAAAATGAACAACTTAAGAACTCAAAAAGGACAAACTGCTCACATGGGGGAAATGATAAATATACCTATTGAACCTTATCGTCAGGGGTCGTAGAGGGAATGTCAAGCATCTATTATGTGCTAAGCATGATGACAGATATTAGGAAAACATCAACAAAAATAAGAGTTAGTGAATTCATTTACAAGTTCATGTTGACATGATAATCAGCAATGAATGTATTGTATCCAGAATTGTGCTTATTACCCAAGGGTTAAAACTCTGCCCCCTACATAGATCAGCATGTCAGTGAACTATTTATTAAACTTAGAATTCTACTATGGATCCACAGGTACATAGAATTCAATTCACATTTACTAAATACACAAAGTGTGCAATATCATATGTTATATACTAAGGGAGATACAAAGATGAAAAACATAGATTTTTGTTTTCATGGAGTCTACCATAGAGAAAAAATTATTTTTAAAAAGTAGGCTTAAGTACAAAGAAATCAGGGAAAGCTACATAGACAGGTGATAGAGGACTAGTCAGAGGACCTAGGGATATGTAACTGGGAAAAGATTTACTATCCCTGTGAACTAAGACACATACTTTACCTCTTAGTATCATCTGTAAAAATAGGTGTGTAGGAAATTGAATGAGAGAATCTTTAAGGTTCCTTACAGTTTTAAAAGATGGGGAGGGAAGAAAGGGAATTTTCTTCAATTATCTGCAGGACTGACATGTAAAAAAGAGATTAGACTAAGGCTTTTTTGTATCATGGATCCCATGCCTCTGCCAGTCTGATGCAGCTGATCTCCACTCAGAATATTTTTTAATGTAAGCCAATTTAAGAAGCACTTACTACGCTATATTTCAAGCAATATGCTAAGCACTCTGGATGCAAAAAAGAATGCAAAAAATACTTCCAGTATCCTCAAAGCTTATAATTTAATGAAACAGCATGCAAACACCTGCATACAAAAAAACTTAAAGGATAAATTGGAGAAAATCACAGAGGGAAGGCTCTAGCATTAAGGGAGACCTGAAAAAGCTTCTTGGAGAACAGCAAAAGAAGTCAAGAGGTAGTCAAAGAATCTCCTAGTTGTAAGAAACTTCAGAGGTCATTAAGTACAATCTGAACTGAACACGAATCCCTTCTACAAGTCATCAGTGAAAATCATGTCCATTTTTAACATAAGCAAACAATACTGGTCACTGAAAGCTGATGTAGTCACCTGCCATTTGTTCTCTACATGCTTTATTATGGCCATCACCACCTTCAAGCATATTGACCCAACTGATAGCAGTACTTCTGAGAAGTGTCTAATTTTTCTTTGAGCTTTGATGAGCATAAAGAATAACCAATGAGAGGGAACAAAATGGCATCTAATATTTTGGAACACCTGAAGAAAATTCACTTTCTTGACCTAAGTTAGCAGAAGTTCAGTCTAGTAGGATTAATTTTGAACCACTCAAGTTCCAAAGAAGAAATTCTTCTTAAACAAGTCCTGGAGACTTTTTAGGTAAAAAAAGGAGAAGGTGAAAACCGAAGATTTAGAAAGGGATCTGAAGCAGAATGAAGAGAAATCCGTGATTTTTGTACCTCTTCCCAGCCTAGCTGCATCAGTCATTCATAAAGAATTTTTCTGGTGGCAAGTCTAGCCTAGCCCACTCCTTGATTAAATTTGACTTTCTCTCTCACATGCTTGTGAACTATATAATTTGAATCTGACTATATAGCTTTAATTTTTTTTCTTTCTTTACTATTCTTTTCCTCTCACCATTTTGTGTACAGATCATGTGTATTCTCTCTAATCAATTTTTGAGATAAAGAGTTTTGTGATGTGTTTTCAGGATCCAAAAACTGAGCTATAAATGTATTAATTCTTGTTTGTATATGGTTTGTTTTTTCTTTTTAACTTCATCCCTGAGCAAACTTACTGAGTTTTGCAGTCAAAACTCAGCAAACCTAAGTTCTATATCTAAAGGGAGAACTCTTAGGCTCCTGAGACACAAAGATGACTTCTTGCAAGACTGTTTCTTTGGTTTCAATCTCAATTGTCTTGTAAATCCTTTTCTTCATACTTTACTATCCCATGTTGTTATTTTTGTGGTTCAGCTGTTTTTAGTCATGTCTGACTCTTTCTGACTCCATTTCAGGTTTTCTTGGCAAAATCACTGAAGTGGCTTACTATTTCCTTCTCTAGATTATTTTACAGATGAGGAAACTGAAGCAAATAGGTTGAAATGACTTTTCAGGGTTACACAGCAAGTATAAGAAGTCACATTTAAACTCACAAAGATGAGTCTTCTTGACTCCAGGTCCTGTATTCTATCCATTGCACCACCTATCTGCCCTAAATAGATCTATAAAGAGGCCTGGTCCTCACCAGGAAGTGATGAGTATTTATTCATCTTGTAGGGGCATTTTTCCTACAAATGACTTAGTCCTATATGCATGATCATGTTGGTTCTTGACTGTGAAGTGAAAGTTTCATCTGTCAAAATGTTTATAATTCTATGAATCTATATTGTTTAAAGCAATAGAAAAAAATTTGAAGTGTTTTAATAAAAAAGATAACTATTATAATTTAGTGTGTGTGTATGTGGAAAATAGCACAGAAAGAAAAAGAGACTAGCTTATGTATGTATATGGGGGGGGTACTTTTTGATGCAACATTTAGAAACTGTAATTCCAGCCATTACAAGAAACTACAGAAACTGTTAGAACTGTTAAAACATGGGAGTCCCATAAGGCCTGTCTTTTTTTTTTTTTTCTATAGCTTTCCTTGGTTATTTCTTATTTTTCTATGGGTTCAATTATCTCTGTGCAGATTATCCCTCTACTTATGCAGTTAGCATTTCCCCGAGTTCTAGTCTCACATAACTAAGGATCTGCTAGAACTCTCCATCTTGATGTCTCAGTCATTCCAAACTCAAATTCAACAAGTTCAAAATTAAACCATTTATCATCTGCCCTAAACCTGCTCCTCCTCCAAACTTCCTTATCTCTAATGAAGGTACCATCGATCTTCTCATTATCCAAATCTGAAAACTTGAGTCATATTAAGTTCTTCATTTCCCCTCCAACCCAAATCCAATCAGATGCCAATTTCTACCAATTCTAGCTTCATAACATTTCCTCTGTCCCTTTCTGTCTTCCTAGATGGCCATGACCCTTTTCAGATTCTTATTAACTTTTTGCCTAAACCATTGCCAAGGCTACAAATTGGTTCTCCCTTTTTATTCATCCACCTTGCACAAGGCACTTAGTAAAAGCTAGTTGAAGTGAAATGAATTTTACAATTGTTCTATAAATCTGATTTATTTGCTAGAATAACTAGGAATCTAGTCTCACAATTTACTTCATGAGAAAAGAAAAAAAATTAAAAAAAGGAAAAAAAGGCTTATTTGGTCACCTAATTTGCTCTCTAGGGAGCAATGAAATTTGTAGACCGCAAATATTCTTTTTTAATAATTTAATTTTTTTGATAAGATTTTTAACAGCTCAGGCAATGGAGGCTTTCCTAGAAGAAATTTCATAAATAAATCTAAGATGTTATTTTAGATAATATGTCAAGTACTATTTCTCTGTGTCTGTGTGTGTGTGTCTCTCTCTCTCACACACAGACACAGACACAGACACACATAATCTAAGAATTGGAATTCAGAGACTACAACATTTAAGTAAGTTATTTAGTCTTGACCCTAAAACTTCCTAGTAGGGGATGTGGAGTAGTGTGGAGACCTTTGCTGATTCTGAGTCAGCTGCTTCTACTTCTGTTAGCTCTAATTGTCAGGAAGTTTTTCTTTTTATGGAACTATAAATTCCAACTGTCTTTACCCTCAAGAGCCAAGTAGAAAAAAATTAATCTCTTTCCCACATGTCCATGACCACCTTCTCCATCATTTTCCAAAGTTTTTTTTCTAGGCTAACAAGTCCCATTTTCTTACTGATTCTTTTATGGCAACTGTTCCTCTTCAGGTTAATGTCCCTATTAAAATATGCTGCCTAGAACTGATCACAATACACAGTCTGATCAGGGCAAATAATCACCCCAGTCCTAGACACTGTTTATATTAATGTAGTTTAAATTTGTTATACCTTTTGGCCAGTCTATCACATTTCAGACAACCCACTGTTCAGTCATTCATCCCTGTCTTATATTTGTAGAACTCATTTTCTCATCACCTTAAAGCTATATAATCACATAACCTTGTTGGGGATGGAATACGGCACAGGGTGGTAATGCATCAGGTAGTGGGTTGAATAAATGACTTATAAGGACCCTTTCAATTTTAAGATGTCATGATATTTTACATATACTTTTAACTTTGCAAAGCCATTTAATAGCTATTTTATTAGAAAACTAAAGAGTAACCAAGCTTTCTTAATCTAGCTTCATTTAGTACTAAAATCTGGGAATCACTTTCACTATTTTCTGAAGCAGTTACATTCCATTCCATTCATGTAGGAATAGGTTCTAGATCTTTGATTTTATTGGTATACAGAACTTCTAGATGAGGATATTCTCTCTATCTATGCAGGCAGACACTTTCTCTGAAAGTTAAGCATCTCAGACAGTTGCCTGAGGGATTGAGAGGTCAAATGACTAGCCCAGAGTCCCACAATTATCTGTGTCAAAGGTAAAGTTTGAGTTTGGGACTTCCTGAGTCAGAAGCCAACTCTCCACATTACCATATTCATATACTGTAACTTAATTTAGCCATTCAACAACCAATGAGTGTTTACTTAATTCTTCTTTACTGTCATTAAGAGTAATGCTTTGGTATATAAGATATCTTAAAATTTCTTTTTTACCTATCTAGAATATATATTTAGCAGTTGAATTTATGGATCAACAGGTAGCATGAAAAGTCATTTTCTCTGCATAATTTCAAATTACTTTGCAGAATTGTGGACCAATTAAAGAATTACTTTAGTATGATGACTTGAAAAACAAATTGTTAACTTAGCCAAAATTTAAATTTTAACTTTCCAGTTAAATTCTGAAAACTTCTAAAAGAATTAGGCTGAACAATGTCCTTTATATTAATAAATTAATATATCTTATTAAATTAATAAATCTTGTTATTTTGTAATTTTATTATTAATGGTATGTTTTGTGATAGGAATGCCCCGAGTCTTTTAAAATAGGCATTATAATTTAAAATTCCCAAAGAAGTGATTATGAAATGTCTTTCGTTGACTATTTTGGTTAAATTTTTTGTGTGGGTTTTGTTCAAGCCTGTTATTACAGGTTATCATCATGTGGCAATTATATTTGTTCTGTTTGCTATCAGAGGGGAAAACTAGGAATAATGGGAGTATTTGAAGAGAGATAAATTGTTTATCAATATAAGGAAAACATCCTAATAATTATAATTGTCTCTAACTAAGATTGTCTGCTTTTGGATATAGTAAATTTCCTATTACTGGAGGTTTACAAGTGGAAGTTGAGGATATCCTATTCAGAACAACTAGGTGGTCTCTCAAGTCTATTTCAACTCTTTAAGTTTCTTTGATTTTTACATAAAAGAGAGTAGGAGAAGAGCAGCTTGGCAATTTCATTTTTATTTCTTTAGAGAGCAGCAGGGCATAAAATCTTTTTCCTCCCCCATTTCAAGTCTGGAGTGTGGGAGAATACATCTAGGGTAAAGCTTTTACTCAATCACTAACAGTTAATCAGCCATGATTTGAACTGAGACATGAATTACTTTAAATGCCAACTCTGTTCTAAAATTAAATTAGATTCTTTCATTCCCCTCATATATATCCACCTTTTATTCTTCATCTAATTTAAGCTAGTTTGTTTTTTCTTATGCTTTTTTTTTTTTTTTTCCTGCTCTGGGATTGGCTTGGAATGTAACTCAGTTGTAGGCAGGAAAGCAATTAAGTATTCAAGTACTAGAATAGACTTACAATGTAAACTGCTAAAATTAGAACTTTAAAATGAAAGGTACTTGTGGATTTTCTAGACCAAGTTTTATTTCCATCACTAAAAAACAAAAACAAACAACAAAAAAAAAAAAACCCTCAAAAACAAACAAAAAAACCCCCTCAAAAACAAAACAAGTAGCTACAGTACAGAGAAAGTAAGAGTGCTCAATGTCACAGCAACCTAGTAATACAGAGGGCTCTAAAATATATTATACTATGCTATTTCTTTTCATTTCCATTCCTAAGACCCAAGTTCTATACCTAAAGGCCCCAAGTTTAGGATACAGCAATAATATCCCAAATTAGTCTTTATCTCTATTTTCTTGTCTACTCTAATCCGTTCTGGACACTATCAATAGATCAATACAGCATTTTGTATTCTTTGCTCAAAAGCTTTCAATGGCTTCTTGACATATACAAAGTAAAGTTCACTTCAGCCTGGCAATTGAGACTTTCCCCTTCCTGTATTTGTTGAATGATTCTCAAACTTTCCCTAAATGATACTTATCTCTTATGTTTCTGCTTTACTAATTCTTTTCTCAGTACCAAAGGCATGTGTGTATATGTATGTGTGTGTGTGTGTGTGTGCGTGCGCCCCAGCGTGCTCTCCAGCATACCTCCCACCCACACCATCCTTTTATCTATTCCACTCTGACCTAATTTGTGTTGAAGTAGAGTAGAAATAGCATTACCATCGGAGTAGGGAGCCTGCCTCAGTTTCCTAGGCTCATAATAAGAATTTAAAACTGAAAGGGACCTTAGAAGTCATCCAGTCATCTCTCCCAACCACATTTAAAAATGAGTAAATTGTGGCCCAAAAAGCTTAAATGGCTTATCTGGGATCACCTAGGTAGTATAAGACAGAAGTAGAATTTAGAACCAGGTTCTCTGGCTCTAGAACTGGTGCAAGTTTTTTTGTTTTTGTTTTTTGTAGTATGGTTTCTCAAATCATCTTCTCAATCTATTAAATAGGGATAATTGTACTACTTCTCTCACATACTTGTCAACCTTTGTAATCTGGCTTCTGACTTTCTCATCACTTGTTTCAAACTGCTCTCTCTAAGATAAGCAATGGTCTGTGAACTGCCCAGATCTAAGAGTTTTTGCTCAGTCCTAATTCTTCTTAACCTCTCAGTTGCATATGACACGGCTGATTATCCTTTTCTCCTAGATACTCTCTTCTATTGGGGTTTTTAATTACATTACTCTCACCTGCTTTCTAGCTGTTTGCCTTCTCCTCAGTCTTTGCTTGTTCTTCATCCTTGTCATGTATCCTAACTGGGAATGTTCCCCAAGATCTGTCTTAGACTCTTTTCTTATCCCTCTTCACTATTTCTTGGAAACTATATCAACTTCTATAGTTTAATTCTCATCTCTATGCTAATGACTTCCCAAACTATATATCCAGTCCCAATCACTGTTCTGAACTCAAGTCTTTCATCATCAAATAACTATTGGACTTTTCAGACTAAAGTTCTGGAAACAAATGTACTATGTTCAAAAGCAAACCCATTATTTTTCCACACTCCCCCACAAAAATAAAACAAAACAACCCAATCCTAAACAGAAAACTTCTCCTCTTGCAAAATTTCCTAATTCTGTCAAAGACAACATTATCTTTTCCATTATTTCAGATTTATCACTTTGACATAACTAGATTCTCTATTTTTCTTTCATTCCACATATCCAATTAATTTGCTAAATCATGCCATTTTTAGCTTTATAAAATCTCTTACATTTAAGCCCTTTTCTTTTTTTAATTAAATAGCTTTTTATTTTCAAAATATATGCAAAGATAAGTGTTCAACATTCACCCTTGCAAAATCTTGTGTTCCAAATTTTTCTCCTCTGCTCCCTACACCTCCTTAGCAAGCAATCCAATGTTAAACATATATGATTCTTCTTTCTGTACATATTTCTACGTTTATCATGATATACAAGAAAAGTCAGATCAAAAAGGAAAAAAAAATGAGAAAGAAAAAAGAAAGAAAGCAAACAACAATAAAAAGGTGAAAATACTGTTATATTCCATACTCAGTTCCCATAGTCCTCACTTTGGGTGCAGGTGGTTCTCTTCATCACAAGTCTATTGAAATTGGCCTGAATCACCTTACTGCTGAAAAGAACCACATCCATCAGAGTAGATCATCACATAATCTTGTTTATATGTACAATGTTCTCTTGTGAACTCTTTTCTTAACTCACATAGTAACCTCAGTTTACGCTTCATCATTTCTCACATAGGTTATTGCAAACTTCCCTTATGTCATTCACCACTCCAGTTTGTCCTTTATACCACTATCAAATTCATTTTAATTAGGTACAGATATGACCATGTGATTTCCCTAACTCTACAAACTTTGGTGGATACTTATTGCTTCTAGAATCAAATCAACTATAGAATCAAATAGTACCTTTGGATAGGTTTTAAAGCCCTACAAAACCTTTTAAGTCTCATTAGATAGCACTTTTCCTACTCTCTGTAACCCTGTCAATTGGCCTTTTTCTCTGACTCATAACACCCCATTTCTCCCATCCATGCTTTTTAACACTGGTTCTTTCCCAAGCTTGGAAATATCCACTTCTTACCCTTACTTCAGTGCCTTTCTTCCTTTAAGATGCTATCAACGGATCATATTCTGCATGAAGCTTTTCCTCATCCCCTCACCATCTTTCTCCTTCCCAAAAATACCTTTGTATTTAATTACTTCCTTTGTATTTGTAATAATGATTATTCTTGATATATTTTTGCATATACTTGTCTCCCCATTAGAACATAAGCTCCTTGTGAGCAGAGATTGCTTTAATCTTTCT
The DNA here is from genome assembly GCF_048593235.1 of Sminthopsis crassicaudata. Taxonomy (NCBI): domain Eukaryota; kingdom Metazoa; phylum Chordata; class Mammalia; order Dasyuromorphia; family Dasyuridae; genus Sminthopsis; species Sminthopsis crassicaudata. Next base: position 465,057,075 of record NC_133618.1, on the reverse strand, counting down.
AGTTATACTCCAATAAGCTACCTTAGTACCTGGTACAGAGTAGGCACTTAATAAATAATCATGGATGGATTGATTGATACTATCTACCTCTCAGGGAACTTTTATATAGACTTACAAGGCTCAGAGACACCAATGAGGCAACAGGCTCATGATTAATATGTAAATTAAGAGGTCCAAAGAGACCTCTTTTTTTGAGGTTTTTCACACCTCTGATCCCCTGATTTCTTTTTCCCCTTCTTAGATTTGTGTGGAACTAAGAAATGGCATTCTCCCTCCTAATCCTCCAACATGGCAGTTGTAGCTGCACGGCAATTATTTAATGAGCATAAGCTGTGACAGTAGACTTGTTAGCAATATCATTCAGAATGACCACGAACCTTTCCCTCTCCAACCTCTTTGTCCTTTGTTACAATGGGCTCTCATCTAAGCATCCCTATGAAGGACCACAGAGTTTATTCAGAAGGAACATTAGACAATCTAGTTCAAATTCCTCACTTTACAGAAGAGGAAAGTGAGCCTCAAGGAAGGGTACACTGATTTGTTCAAGATTACAAAGGTAGTAGTTGAGCTGGAATTGAATTCTACCAAGATTCTTCAACCTCATTAGACACTTCCCTCCCTTATTAACTTACTATTCTAGACTCATCAGCAGCTTTTTTTCTTTTTTTGCAAGGCATCTGGGGTTAAATGACTTGCCCAGGATCACACAGCTAAGTGACTGAGACTGGATTTAAACTTAGGTCTCCTGACTTCTGGGCTGGTGCTTTATCCACTGTGACATCTAACTACTCTTCCTCCCACCCCCCAGCAGCTCTTTCAAACCTTTTCATTCCTTCTCAAAACTCCCAAGACTCCCTTTCCCTTCAACTTTTTTAGCTCCTTTAATTTTATAAAAAAACACTGAGGCCATGTGCTGTTAACTTTCTCTTCTCCCTTCTTCCTCTCCTATCATTCAAATGCCTTCTGCCATCACCTTCTTCTGACATGAGGCTAATCTTGCTCAAGTGACCCATTCCACCCTGTCTTCTCCAACAGATTGTCCCCCTTTGTCATAGCCATTCTTTTACTTAATTTCAATGTCTCATTTCCTGCTATGTCTCCTCCATCCTTGTTTACTACTGCTCTTTGTAGCTAAACTCTTCAAAAAGGCCATCTAAAACAGGTGCCTCCATTTTTCCTTCTCACTCTTTTCTTAAAGTCTGTCTTCGACCTTATCACTCTACTGAAACTGCTCTCTCCAAAGTTACTGATGATATCTTTGTTGCCAAATCCAATGGCCTCCTTCTCTTTCACCTCTCACCTCTTTCACCCGTAATCTGATACTACTGGTCACTCTTCCTGATACTCTCTTCTCTCCTGGCTCTTCTCCTATCCATTTGACTGCTCCCTTTCTGTTTCCACTGCTGGATGCTTTTCCAAATCATGCCCTCACACCACGTGCCCCTCAAGATTCTTGTCCTTTCCTCTCTTCTCCCTTCATACTACACATGGTGATCTCAACAGCTTTCATAGATTTAATTTCCATCTTTATGCTGCTGATTCTTAAACCTACCTATTCTGCTTCATTCTCTGTGGCTGCTTTCAATTGTGTACCTCAAACTACCTTTCAGGTACTTCACGCTGGATGCAGAATAGACAGCTTAAATTTAATATGAATAAAATGAAACTTAGTTTGTCCCCAACCATGCTCCCCACACCCTTGCTCACCTCCCTATTTCTATTGAGGGCAACGCCATCTTCCCAACTCCTCAGGCTCATAAACTAGGAGTCATTTTGGACTTTACTCTTTCACCCAAAGCCATTCATCTTTGCAAAATCTCTAGAATATATATCCTTCTCTCCTCTGACACTGCAACATTTTGGTATAATCCCTCACCATCTCACACTTGTTATTACAATAGTTTGCTTAGTGGATCTGCCTGTCTTAAGGCTCTCCAACTCAGTTCATTCTCCAATAAAGTGACTTTCCTAAAGTGAAAGTCTGATCATGTCATCCTTATCCTCAATAAACTACAGTGGCTGCTTATTGTCTCTCTGAGCAAATACAAAATGCTTTGTTTGGTCCTCTAAGACTACTTTTCTAGTCTTCTTAAACCAACTTCTTATATTACATGTTCTTGGAATCAGTGACACATCTCCTGGCTATTTCAAGAATAAGATACACATCATCTCTTGACTCTTATTATTTTCTCTGGCTGTCCCACATGCACGAAATGGTCTCTCTCATCTGTACCTAAGTACTGAAGTCCCTAGTTTTCTTTAAATACCAACTAAAATCTCATCTTTTACTAACAGCCTTTTCTAGCCTCTCAATTCCAGTGCCTCCTCTCTGTTAATTATACACTTTGCTTTGTATATATTTGCTTGTCTCCTCCATTAGTTAGTAAGCTCCTTGAAGGCAGGAACTGTCTTTTACCTTTTTCTATATCCTTAGCTCTTAGCACAGTTTCTTGAATACAGTAGGAATTTAATAAATACTGATTAACCAGCTCAAAATTGTTTGCATTCTACTCTGATATGTTATCTTTTATATTGAAGACCAACTTAAGGATACCCCGGAAAACTCTTTACAACATATCACTGGGCTACTTCTAAAAAACAAAACAAAACAAAACAAAACAAAACAAAACAAAACAGTGCCCTTCCTGACTTAGAGAAGTCACTTTTGTACCCTAAGCAAAATCTGAAAATTATGCCCCTTTTTTTGCATTTGAAAATTATTGCTCCTTGGTATTATTTTCAATTGGAAGCCTCAAATCTATACATAATATTTGTAAAGTACATAGCTTCACTTCTCTAAGACAAAACACTCATGTGCTATTGAGTGTGAAATTTTCTAGCATTAAAAAAGGAATATTACAAAGTATCTCTTTTATGCTACTTTACCCTGTTCTCTTAACTATGTTGTATTCTGGATGGCTGTCTTCTTTACCTGCCTCATTTCTAGCACTGTCCTAAACTTGCTAGCAATATGATGACTACAGTTGCCCTAAAGAAAAGTGAGTGATGGGAGAAAAAGTGGACCATATAAAAAGAAGCAAATGTAGATGATATTACTTTCAAATAAGAGAAATATATTGGCCTTCTCTACCTTTCTCAGGTTGTTAACTTTAGGGATAAAATGCTATTGGGTAGTATGGAAAAGCAACTTAGCACTAGATTCTAAACTTGACTTAGTTCATGCCCTATTTACTACCCTAAAGTCACAGAATTATCTTAAAGTAATCTTATTCCAACCCTTAATTTAATAGATGAGGAAACTGAAGCCTGGAAAGATTAGCCAATTTATCCAACATTGCAGAGGTTGAAAGTGAAAAGAATTGGGATAGGAAGCCAGATTTTCTGATTCAGAATCCAAAGATCTTTCCATTATACTATGTTATCTCATACCAAAGAATGGCAGGAGCACTGATCTATCTCTTACCTACTAGGCAAAATGAAATGTTTACAAATTTGATTATGTCAATTTTATCTTTCTACTGAGAGATAGCCTTATAGCTTCCTACCATTTAAAGTCTCAATTACAGATTTTGGTATTCACCAACTTCTACAATTTTGCTCTATCATATTTATTTAATTATGTGATATGAGGTCCTTTCACTTATCCTCAAGTTCATGCAAAGTAGAACACTCTCCCCTCTCTAAATTTTTGCTCATCTGGAAGGAGTGGCTACCTCAATTCTTAGACCAACAAAGGAAGAAATCTTCTGGGGTTATGTTCAAAGTATCCTCTTCTTTTTAGATTTCACATGATAATTCACCTGCATCTCTTCTCTGTACTTAATGCATTCCAATCTAGTATAGTTACTCATATACATGTCTCTTCTTCCTAGAGAGCAGATTCTTTGTTGTATTTACTTTGTATTAGTACTAAGCAAATGTCCTTGCATGCTAGTAAGCAATTACGTTTTGTAAATAATGTTAAGGAGTGATTTTTTTAAAGTATCATTTATTATTTTCCTTCTTGTTATCTAAGTTGGAAAATGTGCAAAAATACACTTAGATGATAATGATTCATATAAAGATTTTTCAAAATTCTAAATTATAAAGAAAATTTTCTTATTATAGATGTCTTCAAATGCTCCCAAATCTTTATATGCAACAATGTATGAACTGCAATGAACACTGCAAATTTTAATTTTTTTGATTAAAAAATCACAATAGTCACATAAATGAACCTTTCTCCTACAGTCAAGTCAACTTCTATTAAGTCTTTTTTTTTTAAAGATGGGAAAAATGGGGAAAATTATATCTATAGAGAAAACTAAAAAATTTTTTGCCTAATCTGAAAGGTAAAGAGAGACCCACTCTAGCAGAGATACTCTAACTTTACCTCATTTTCAACTTCAAATTATTTCTAATATGAAAATTCAAATTTTGATGCCAGTGACTTAATGAACATTATTCAACTATTTTTACAGATGCTTAACAATGAAATCTAGAGAAACATATTTTACAGATTAGAGTCAATAATTCCATTTAAAGTACTCTCAAATAGCCATTTTAGTTCAATGTATTTGATGACCCTTTTCAAGAAAGCAGCTGAGTGGAACATGTACCCTTTACTAACTACTGTCACCCACCATACTATCAAAGAATTAAGACAACTTTAACAAGACCATTAGAAGAAGCTGTAGGAAGTAATTTTAAAATATAAAGTATTAACATAACTTTATTTCCAAGTTTCCTATAGAAGAATCTGCCATTTTGCCATGTTGTTATGCTAGTGTTGTCCAATCATCAAAAACAAAGGATGGAAGCTTATCTAGAGATCTAGCAACTATATAATATATAAAGTTAAAGGAATTGTCCTACCAGAAAGGTAATTGAATCTGAAAATATGTGTGTGTGTGTGTGCGCATGCATGCACATATAAGTATCTATTTTTTTCATTCTGAATTACATTTGGGATTTGAACTGTATATTACATTAATGACTATGTCATTAAATGAAGACACTTAAAAGAACTGACTGCATAAAGTATTTACAAATATGTCATATTCTTCAAAATTCCTTTTTCAACTTAATTTCTCTTTCTGCTAACTGCTTAGGTCTTACATTTTAAAAAAAAACACCTCCTATAGAATCTAAATTTGGCATTAGAAAAAAATATCTGTTAACATATTAACTGCAAGAAACTTACAAAAGCAATAGCCTTTTGGTCATTGAGAGAACAGCAGCTCACTCAGGCATTACTAGGAACTTAATATTTATTAATACTTATTTCTCCACAGTATCCTCTCTATTCATCTCCCTTTGCTAATACAGATCCTCTTGCCATCTGTCTGGAGTACTGCAAGAATCTAACAGCTTTTTCTATCTACACTCATCCTCAATTCATTCTTCTCATTAAAGGCTATATATATATTTTCTTATATATCTGCTTCGTCCATCACTCCTCTATTCAAACTATTCAAAACCCTTAAATCTATTATACTAGCATTCAAGGGCCTTCAAAGTACATCTTTATTTAAACCTACTCCCTGCCAGATTTTTCATGCCCTCATCAAAATGGCTGGAGGTTTTCCATTTCCATGCTTATGCCTATGTGCTGCTCCAAATTCCTAAAAGGTCCTATCCTCTCCTTTTTTCAGCCCACCTACAGAATTCCTACCCATTCTTTAAAGTCCATCTCAAATGCTATCAGTCCTATGAAAATTTTCATTTCCTTCTATCAGTAAATATCTTCTCCATCTCTGACATCACTAGCTCTAATGTTACCACTCTTACATCTATATCTGTTGCCTTCTCCCTAGGGGACCCTGGGTAAGTTCCTTTCTCTCTAGAAGTTTTAGTTTCCTCATGGATACAAATGAGGGGAAGAGACAAGTGCTTTCAACAGTTCCATGGTCCTATTGGAGAATCACATGCCCTTAATGGGGAGGAACTCTATCTTAACTAAATTTGATTTCTCCCTTAGTTCTATAAGTCCTGTACTCTTTAAATAGCAGGGGCTAACTAGTGTTTGTTCTATTAAACAAAATTAACTTCTTGCCTAGGAAACATTTCTACTAGAAAAGAATTACAGGCTTTGAGAAGTATCATAAACAAAAAGAAAACTTATCACCTTGTTGTGGGGATTTAGTTACAAAAATTGGCTCTCTCAAGACTCCAATATTTACTAATGTGAATTTCACAAACACATTGTATACAGATCTTAATAAACTGTCTTTCTACTTGACATATAGGCAAAGGACAGGGGCTGTTCATCATCCAGAGTCTTCACCTTTTAATAACAAGGAGTGTGAATAGTACAAAATAATAGTTGTTTTAGAAGGTGGAAAAAGGTGATGGTGGGTTCTACTCAGTGCCGATTTCATATGGCTATTTTCAATGCAACATATGATTTCAGGACAAGCTTTGAATTATAGCAAAGAAGCTCAAAATCAGATTTAAAATAAACAGCAAGCAAGCTACCACAGAGAATAAAGAATTTGAAGTCTAGGTTTTTAACAAATACCCAATCATTTAAGAATTAATTTTGCACAACTGCATAATACAGACTATAAATTGAAACATGCCATATATATTATGTTAAAACATCATAAAATAAAACATTATTAACATAAATAAGCCCTTTTCCCAGAGGTTCTAAGAATGCTGATAGAAAATAAAATTTAAAAACAAAACAATCCCAACACACACACACAAAAGGCCTACAAATTTTATCAAAGATCCGCTCTTCTTTCTTAGAGCGGTGAAATAATTCAGATGTGTTCAGATAGATGTGTGTTCTACTCTATTCTCGGCCCTCCCTCCTTTGCCTTTTTTTGCTTTTCATCTCATTGAACATCATCAATACAGGTAGAGACAACTATGATACTGAAAGGGTCTTAAAATCAGAATAAATAATTTGAGTGATGGATCTCACACATACTAGTTTTATGACATTAAGTGGCTATGGGCCTCAGTATTCTCATCTATAAAATTGGAAAAAAATTCACATTACCAATCTCTCACAGGATTGGTTTTGAGGAAAGTGCTTTAATAGTAAGAACTACAGAAATATGAGTTGATGTTATTATCATCATTCATACCATCTCTACTCAAATGGCAGTATTAAATATTCTCTTTGAAAACTTCCTCAAAAAAAAAAAAAAAAAGAAAGAATACGACAAAGCATTTAACTTCTTGGGGAATGTTTATTCTCCAATGAGAATATTTCCTCTAGCAAAGTCCTTTTCTGATGTTGAAATGTAGTATGGAGGAGGTCCTGAGTTTTCAAAGGGTATATTATCAGAACAAAAGCTCTAGGAGACCCTGTTAAGAATGAAGCTGGTATGTCTGTTGTCTAAGACACCAGTACAGCTAAATGCAAATGGGCTCATCAACAGAAACCTGGTCACAAGAAGACAAATGTCTTCAACTATGGTAACTCATAAAAACTAACAAGTGAAGGGTTGCTGTAAATGCAGGAAGCATCCTTTATGAGAAAACCACAAATCCATTAAATCTCTTGTTCATAAAACAACTATATATTTAAATAACAACCACCCAATATCAATTCTCTAGAATAGTAGGTCAATAGAATTAAATTTGAAACTTACAATTATTTTTAACACTCTGGCTAAAAAGACAATTTTTTTTTAAGGGAATAAGAACCTCAATCCACCAAGATTTTTTCCAAGTAAGCAAAAATTAGTCATTGCTTAGCAACTCCCCATATTCTTTTCAAATGAAGATTCCTTAAAACCATTTTCACTAAGTGAACATTTAGGATATTATTTAGCTAGCAAAAGACCAGGAACATTTTCAAAAAAGAATTAGCTGCTGTTGTATTCACTGATTTTAGTTATGACTAAAATAATCCTCAAAAAATGCCTCTTTCCCTCATTCTCTGTCCTTTTCCCTGATATTCTAAGGTCTCAAAAGGCTTTGGATAAAATAAGCAAAACAAACATCATTTCTGGTAAGATTTTTACAATACATCTGTTTAACTTAACAATATGATCAAAATTGCAGCCCCAACTATATCATTAAAGATAATTGTTTTTTAGCTTATTAAAATACATTTTACTGTAATAGATATATTTGACTGAATTCAAATATTCAAAGTGTGCGCCCACATGCACACATACTTCCTCCCCACGCACACAAGACAAATCCTGTAAATTAAACCATATCCCTGTATAATGGTTCTTTAGAGTTGTGAAATAGGGCATAGTGCTGAGGCTAGCTTAGCTTCTCATCAGCCTTATGATTTGATTGCACGATTACTGCATGGCTCATTGCAAATTTATAAAGTTAATGTTCAAGGGATCACATTACTCAATCTGTGAAGAGCTTTTACTCCAGGGAAGAGAGACATATAAATCTGCTACCCTCCCTACCTTGGCCCAACTTGACAGTGTTGAAACTTGCAGTAAAGTTAATACTTTGGCAAACATAAGGATTCCTAGAATTCACTGCTGCAGTTAGACATTCCTGCCCATAGAAACCATTTATACATGTAATATAAATAGTTGGAAATTACACAGTAAAGTCATACAAAATGATGACCCATCGACACTGAAGCTACCCTGTATCCACATGTAGTCATGCCAGCCCAAGAGAAGTGCTGTGCATGGCATGATTTGAGAACCAAAATATTTTCCTTGACATTTTAAAAATTGTATCCAACAATTTATGTTTATTGTTTTAATTATTAGGGCTCCAAAACACTGCTCAGAAAAATCTTCTTTCAAACACAGAAGTTAAGGTGATGTGATTCTTGTTCCCAATTTTCTAACTAAGAAACAACAGTAACACAAGCATGCTGAGTCATTTCAGACATGGCCCTCTTTGCTCTTAGGAAAAGAGTCCTTGGCTGCTGTTGGCCTTACACAAGAGGTACATACTGCCCCAGAGAGTCTTTTCAGTCCTTTTTGGAAAACACTGTTGGAGAGACTGTAAATGACACAGTTGCAGAAACTGTTGCTAATGGCAAGCCAGGTTGTCAAGAAGGATGCGGTGCGGTTACTGAAACCAGCGGAGCTCTCCATTAAGAAGTAAATGATGTATGGCAGCCAGAGGATATAGAAAACACTGGTGATGCGGAACAGGACCATGGCGTAGCGCTTCTCTGGGCAGGACTGTATGTCCCCGGCTTCTCCACTCTGGCTACTGAAACGGGCCCGCCTTTCACTAATCTCCTTAGTGTGCTGCTGGCAGATGCGGAAAATGTTGAAGTAGGTAAAGCACACCACAAAAGCTGCAGGGGCATAGAGCATCAATACAATGAAGAGGCTAAAGTATGGGTCAGTGGGCCAGGATTCAGCACACCACTGAAACACATCTCCATGATATCCAGGTTTACCCCAGTGAAAGAAAGAAGGCAGAAAAACCAGGGTAGAATAGAACCAAATCACCAAGATACAAATTCGGAGTCTCCATGGTGTGACTAATGTGTTGTAGGTCAAAGGTTTGGTGATTGCTATGTACCTGTCAATACTGATGCAGGCCAGAGAAGTCATAGAGACACTCTTCAGCACTGACACCACATAGCCAAATACTTGGCAGGTCAAGGACTCCTCCAATGGAAGGGGATAATGCAGTAATGATAAGGAAGGGACCAGACAGCTCATTCCAACCAAGAGGTCAGCATATGCCATAGTCTGGATAAAGTAGCTTGTGGTGTGGTGGTTTAGTAAAGGTGCACAATGGAAAACAAAAATCACAATGACATTGCCTGAAATGATCAGCACAGTTAAAAAAATAATGATCATTACTTCCAAGAGACAAAAATTGATAGTCTCCAAATAGTTAACTGCCAGAAGGCAAAAAGGAGGGCTGCTCTGATTCCCTTCCAAGGTGGAGTTCATCTTGAGGGCTGCAATAGCGTCTTCACTTCATACTTCTGCCTTTTGGAGAAAGAGCTGCTGTCACTGTCATGAGTTGAGTGTGGAATTACACCACATCCACTTACTCCAGGTGCTGCCTTCCTTGTGCATTTCCTGCAGTGTAATTCCCCTTTAAATGTGTCTGCTCTATACCTTCCTTGTGGCATCCAGAGCCTACAGCAGCTGTGTGGCCAGTCCTGGTCATGGCCATAGCCATAGTGGCAACTTCACTGTGTACATAGCACCAGGCATGAGGCCAACCTCGGGGATACTTTCTTCAAGCCAAGTGAGGGTATGGGGAAGGGGCAGAAGAGAAGGTAAGAAGGTTAGGGGCTTCAGCAGGAGCTGCAATGTGTCTCCTCTGAGCAGCTGATAGAAGAAAAGGAGAAAGCATTTTACGTTTCAAGTCTAATATGGTGATATAAACACAGTTACCCCCTCATCAAACCTTACCTAGGACTTCACTCCCTTTACCCTTTGTACCACCCCACAAAATTAACTTCTAACAGTGCAGAAAAAGCATAGCAGCAAAGCTCATTTAAGACCGACATAGAATAGGAAAAATCTAAAGGAAGAGTACAAACAGACCTACTTCCATTTGCTTTCTGATCCTTTGGAGAGGGGGGTATAGAAAGACAGCCTGATTAAGTTAATTATACTTGAGGCTTTGAAAAAACTACACTATTATTTATAGGAATAAAATTAAAATAGTTTAGTCAATTTCTTCTTTGGTTCTAAAAAGAAAAACAAAACATTTTTACTGCTCAAAAACATCCTAACAGAATGCACTTGCTCAGTATAGTTTTCAAAAAATTACCTGAAATTTCCATATGTTTTGATCCAAACAAAAGCCATAATACATCCCCAATCAGCAAGTCCTGCAAAGCTGGAATGTGCTTCAGTCTCATTTACTGCAGAACTGAGACACTGAGAAGGGGAGTACTGAGGGGGAGGGGAAACTGGGAGAAGGAAGAGGGGGGTTTGGTAAAAGGAGGGAGGGGAAAGAGGAGAGAGTGGAAAACGCAAGCGCATGTACTCTGGCATCCTTCAGCTCATTTTAATGCACCAGCAGAGAGATACTCCTTGCTTTCCAGACTGAATGAGGAGTAGAAAGGGGGAGAGGAAATTGACTAGAGGGATTCTTCAGCTTATTGAGCAGCTTTTGAAGTTATGGTTTCAGCCTGTTTACAAAGGATTCCTACAAAAGGCTCTTCAATTCTCTTCTTTTTTCTAGACATACCAACGCACAGCAATACTGAGATTGTGAAAAGGTCCTTATCACAACATTGTCTTCAGAACTGGACCCCCAAACACTGACAAACGAGGCTGTATTGAGGAGAGGAAATTCCTATTCACTTACTGCATTTTCCCAGGGAAAAAAAAAAAAAAAAACCAAACAACAATATTCCAAAAATGAAAAGTATTTTAACAGTGCATGGCAACCCAAAAACCACAATCAAGCAGCACAAGAAGTTCTGAGGCTAAAAATTCAATGCAATGTTGTTCATTTATGTCTCACTGAATATTAACTAATAAATGTTAAAAGAGATGGTCAAAATAACTTGCAGGTTAAATAATAAAAGAAAAAAAAATTACCACAAACTTTTTTTTTTTTTTTGGCAGCAGTTTAACAAAAACTTTGACCCTTCTCAAAAACTGAAGGAGAGCAAACTTATAAAGAACAAACTATTGTGTATTCAGATTCAAATTTAAATATACAGAAGAAAATGGCATTGTTATTCACATCAGTGCTTTCACATTTCCTTATCTTGCTAAAAGTCTTACTCCAACAAACAGCAAAGCAGAAAAAAATTAATGCATTCATATTCCTTCTATTCTGATTAGAGTATTAGAGGAAGTTTCACTGTGCAACTCTGCTATTGTTGCCTTACTTTTGGTGAGAAATAAGATGAACAAAATGAAATTGGTAATGATAGAAATGAAAATATTTTCAGTTTGTTTTCCAGTGAGGTGGCTCAGGGCTAGGGTGAAGGTGATTAGTCCAGTTTCCTGTCTAACATATGAATCCTTTCTACCATATCTCTTTTAAATAGTTCTGTTCATCTAACTAAATAAATGTGACTAAAACAGTATTCCTTTAATTAAGAGAGTCAGACTATTTCCTCAAAGCCTACTTTGCTCAGTATCTTATGTATAATAAGATGATTTCTCTGATGAATTAATAACAATTTAAAACAATTCAACAAGCACTTCAAATTCAAAAATTTATTAAGGATTTATTCTGTGTAAAATAGGACCTGTGCTAATGAATACAATAATAATAATAATAATAATAATAATAATAATAATAATAATAATAATAATAATAATAATAATAATAATAATGAATACCTGTGCCTGCTACAGAAGACATATGGAAATAGCTCATAGTTTGCTGCTAGAAAGATATGAATATGTGCTTTAGCTTCAGACTGTTTAAAAAAAAAAAAGGGCAAGTCAACTTAAATTCTTAAAACCTCTGTTTCCTTATCTATAAAATGTAAATGTAAATATGTACACTACATATTTTACAAGGTTGTGAGAAAAGCATGGAATAAATTTTAAAGAACTGTGGACATGTGAACATCATTATATATAGATTAATACTTAATAAAATAGCCAATACATATACAATGACTTCTATATGTCAGGCATATGCTAAATACTTTACAAATATTATCTCATTTGATCCTCAAAATATCTCTGGGACATGGATATTGTTATTTTATAGCTGAATGAAAACATACATGCTACCCTTCAAGGAACTTACAACATGGCAGGGGAGCCTAGATACAAATACAAATAGAAACATGATAAAGTATACAGAGAACTCTGATGAGGAACTGGAGGAGCTGGTCATTTGAAAAAAAAAATTTTGAGATTATAAATGTACATTATAAAAAAACATTTCTGTTTGAGTCATATTGGGAAAGAAAAATCAGAATAAAAGGAAAAAACTATGAGGAAAAAAACAAGGAACCCCCACCCCCCAAAAAAGGTGAAAATAGTATGCTTTAATCTACATTCAATCTCCATAGTTCTCTCTCTGGATGTGGACAGCATTTTCCATCCAAAATTTATTGGAATTGTCCTGGATCACTGAATTACTGAGAAGAGCTAAATCTATCATAGTTGATCATCCTATAATTTTTTTCACTGTTATATACAAAGTTTCCTAGTTCTGCTTGCTTTATTTAGCATCACAGTTCATGTAATCTTTCCAGACTTTTTCTGAAATCAATCTGTTCATCATTTCTTATAGAAGAATAATTTTATTACTTTCATATACCATAACTTCAGCCATTCCCCAATTGTTGGACATCCACTAAATTTCCAGTTCTTTGACACTACAAAATGAGCTGCTACATACATTTTTGTACAGGTAAGTCCTTTTCCCTCTTTTATGATCTTTTTGGAATACAGACCAATAGTGATAATGCTGAATCAAAGGTTATTCTCTGTTTTATAGACCTCTGAGCAGAGTTTCAAATTGTTCTCCAGAATGGTTGGATCAGGAACTGATCACTTCTGATGGGAAAGGGAAGCTAGGAAAAAGTAGTTTGAGGTAGGTAATGGCAGATGAATAGCATTATAACAGATATGGATTAGGCATCTATGTTATAGAGAGGGAAGAATACATTCCAGGTATAATGAATAATGTGAATAAGAACACTTAAGTATGTTCATGGAAGCAGTCAAATGTTGTTAGAGAATCACAGAACAGAATGCAATGTACAATTGTTCATAATTTGTGAAGATATCGTACTGCTCACAATTATGATTATGATCTCTGGGTATGTAGTTAAGGCCAGTAAAAATCCATACATCTTCCTATGAGATGTGTCTATACATTTTGTTAGAGAATCACAAATTTGGAAATGAAAGGGAAGTCAAGAGGTCATCTCATTCAATTCTGTTATTTTACAATTGGTGAAACTAAGGCTTATGGATAGTAACTTCCCCAAATTCACCCAAGAACTGTAAGTGGCAGAGTTGGGATTTGAGTGCAGGTTCTCTGGCCCCACATTCAAAAGCCTTTCTAATTCACGGAATGATCATTTTCCCCCTCGATGTATTATACTTAATTTTGCTGGAAAAGTGATTCTTGGTTGCCTTCTAGAATATCATGTTCCATGTTACAACTGCTAAGACTTGTATAATTTTGATTGTGGCCCCCAAGATTTGAATTGTTTCTTTCTGGTTACTTACGGTATTTTTCCCTTGACCTGGTATTTCTGAAATTTGACTATAATGTTCCTTGGAGTTTTTATTTTGGGATCTCTTTCCTGAGGTGATCAGTGAATTTTTTCAATGCTTATTTTATACTAAAATTATGCCAGTGGGATACCTCAATTCAAGAGTGAGTCAAAAAACAAACCATAGAAATAATAATTTTAATAAAGAGAATGACAACAATGAGTCACACCAAAATTTATGGGATACAGCCAAAGCATTAAGGAAAAATTTATTATAGAGAAAGAGTAGATCAATGAATGAATGGGACATATAACAAGAAAAACAACAAATTAATAATCCCTAATTAAACACCAAATTGGAAATATTAAAAACCAAAGGTGAGGTTAATAAAATTGAAAGTAAGAAAACTATAGAGCTAATAAATCTAAGAGTCAGTTTTATGAAAAACAAACAAACAATAAGATACATAAATCACTGGCTGAAAAAAAGAAAAGAAGAAAAACAAATTTCCATTATCAAAAATGAAGAAGGTAAATTCAACACCAATGAAAAGGAAATTAAGGCAATCATAAAATATTTTGCTCAATCATATGTCAATAAATCTGATAATCTAAGTGAAATGAATGAATATTTACAAAAATATAGGTTGCCTATATTAACAGAAGATGAAATAGAATCTTGAGATGTACATATTAGAAAAATAAATTGAACAAGCTACCAATGAACTCCCTAAGGAAAAAAAACAACCCAGGACCATATGGATTAACCAGTGAGTCTACTAAATCTTTAAAGAACAGTTAATTCTAATACTATATAAAGTATCTAAAAAAAGAGGCAAAAAATAAGTTCTACCAGATTTCTTTTATGACACAAATGTGGTGTCGACACCTAAACCAGGAAGAGTTAAAACAGAGAAACAAACCTATAGATCAGTTTCCTGAATGAATACTTATGTAAAAATTTTAAATAAAATCCCAGCAAGGAGACTACAGCAATATAGCACAAGGATCATATATTATGACTTTGTAGGATTAATGCCAGGAATGCAGGGCTGGTTCAATATTAAGAAAACTATCAATACTTATATCAATAAATCACACAACATAAAATTTATGATTATCTCAATAGATAATTAAAAATTCCCCCCCCAATATAACATCCATTCTTATTAAAAACACTAGAGCGCATATGAATAAATGGTGGTTTTCTTAAAATGATATCTAATAAATATCTAAAACTATGAGCAAGAATTATCTGTAATGGAAATAATCTTAAAATCTTACAAATATGATCAGGAGTGAAGTAAAAATGCCCATTATCAACATTATTATTAAATACTGTACCAGAAATTCTAGCTTACAGCAATGAAAAAATAAAAAGAAATAGAAGGAATTAGAAAATAGGCAATGAAGCAACAAAACTATCACTCTTTGTGGATGACGTGATAATATACTCAGAGAATCCTAAAGAATCAACTAAAAAACTAGTGGAAATAATTAACAATTTTAGCAAAGTTGTAGGACATAAGAAACCACATAAATAATCAGCATTTCTTTATATGATCAGCAAAGCTTAATAGTAGGAGATAAAAAGAGAAATTCCATTTAAAATAAGCTGTAGACAATATAAAATACTTGGGAGTCTACCTGCCAAGACAAACCCAGGAACCATATGAATACAATTACAAAACAATTTTCACACATATAAAGTCAAATCTAAACAACTGGAAAATATTAATTGCTCATGAGTAGGCTGAACCAATGTAATAAAATGACAATTCTACCTAAATTATTTAGTGTCATACCAATCAAAAGACTACAAAACTAATTTATATAGCTAGGAAAAAATAATAACAAAATCCATCTTGAAGTCTTAAAGGGCAAGAATATCAAGGGAAAAAATGCAATGGAAAGTGGTCCAGCTCTATCAGTTCACAAAATATATTGTAAAGTGGCAATCATCAAAATTATCTGGTACTGGCTAATGAATACAGTAGTAAATCAGTGGAACAAATTAGTAACACAGAAGTAAATGACCATTATATAATAATCTAGTATTTGATAAAGCCAAAGACCCTAGCTTCTGGGATAAGAACTTGCTATTTGACAAAAACTATTAGAAACATTGGAAAACAATTTGGTAGAAATTAGGTATAAACCAATATCTTATATCATATATTAAGAGAAGGTCAAAATGGATATATGTTTTAGACATAAAGGGTGATAGCATATACAAATTAAGACAGCAAAGAATAGTTTATCTGCCAGATCTATGGTGAAAGGAAAATTTTTTTGACTAAACGAGGAAGTTACTAATTTTGATCACATTAAATTAGTTTTGCATAAACAAAATCAATGCAATCAAGATGAGTAGGAAAACAAAGCAGAGAATTTTTACAGCAAATATCTTTGATAAACATCTCATTTCTCATCTACATAGAGAACCGAATCAAATTTATAAGAATACAAACCATTCCCCAATTGATAAATGGTCAAAGGATATAAACAGGAGCTTTTTGATGAAGAATTCAAAGCTATCTATAGTGACATGAAAGAATGTTATAAATCACTACTGATGAAAGAAATGAAAACTACTAAAACTGCACATAGCATCTCTTACCTGTCAGATTGCCTAATATGACAGAAAAGAAAAGTGATGAATGTTGGCAAAGATGTGGGAAAGCTGGTACACAAATGCACTGTTAGTGGAGTTGTGAATTGATCCAATTATTTTGGAGAACAATTTGTAACTAAGACCAAAGGTCAACAAAACTGTGAGTACTCTTTGTTCTAGGAATATCATTAATAAGTCTGTATCATAAAGCTATTATAAAAAAAGGAAAAAGAAACTACATGCACAAAAATATTTTGAGCCACATCTTTTTGTGATGGCAAAGAACTGGAAATTGAGAGGGTGTCCATCAGTTGGGGAATGGGTGAACAAGCTGGGTTACATGATTGTGATGCAATATTATTTATTGAGGGGAGCCTTTAAAATTTTTTTCAATAGTATTTTCTTTTCCAAATATATGTAAAGATAGTTTTCAACATTCAACATTCATTTTTGTAAAACTGTGCCTCAGATTGTTCTCCTTCCGCAAGACAACAAGCAATCTGATATAGGTTAAATGTGTGCGATTCTTTTAAATACATTTTCATATTTATAGTAAGACCAAATTATAAATAAGACCAAAAAAGGAAAAAAAAACCATGAGAAAGAAAAAGCAAACAAGACTTAAAAAGTTCTCCACTGCATCCAGAACCATCTCCAATTTGTTCTTCTCTGGAACCATCTGCTTTGATTCATGTTCAGTTTCCATAGTTCTTTCTCTCTGAATGTGGATAGCATTTACCACCTCAAGTCTACTGGAAATGCCTTGAATCACTGCATTTATAAGAAAAGCCAAGTTCATCACTGTTCATCATCATATAATCTTGTTACCGTGAACAATGTTCTCTTATTTCTGCTCACTTCACTCAGCATCAGTTCATGTAAATCTTTCTAGAGTTTTCTGAAATCAGCCTGTTCATCATTTCTTATAGAACAATAATATTCTATTATATTCATATACCATAACTTATTCAGCCATTCCCCAACTGACGAGTGATACAATATTATTGAATAATCAGGATGATTTCAGAAGAACCTGGAAAAACTTAAATGAACTGATGCAGAGTGAAGAGAATAGAAACAGGATAACATTGTACAAAGCAATACTGTGTAAAGATCAACTATGAATAATAAGTAAGCTCTTCAATACAATGATCCAAAACAATTTCAAAAGACTCATAATGGGAAGTGCTATCTATGAACAAAGAAAGAACTGAGGTAATCTGAATACAGATTGAAGCATACTATTTTCACTTTCTTTATTGTTTTTCTCTTCTGTTTCTTCTTCACAACATGAATAAGATAGAAATATGTTTCACATGATTACATATACCTAGCATAATAAATTGATTTTTTAGGGAGGAGAGAGGAGACAGGGAGAGAGAAAATTTGGAACTCAAAATTGTTTTTAAAATGAATGTTAAAAGTTGTCTTTACATGCAATTGGAAAAAAATAAAATACTATTTAAAGTAAAAAAAAAAAGAACAAAAACCTTCTAAATATCATCCAACATCTTTCTTTTTCTTCTTGGCTGAACCCCCTGAGAAATATTTCCATTTTAGGTATTTTTACTCCCTTGCTTTTCACTTTCTTTTAAACACTAGGTAGTCTGGCTTCTAACCCCATCATTCAATTGAAACTGGTCTCTCCAGAGTCACCAAAGACTTAATAGCCAAATCTAATGACTTTTTCTCAATCCTCATCTTTCATGACCTCTCTGTAGCCTTTGACACTGGTGATCACCCTTTTCTTCTGTATATTCACTCCTATTTTAGATTTTTGTGTGTATATATATGACTATTCTTTCTTCATATTTCACATTTTCCTGGTTCTCCTTATATCTAATAGCTCTTTCTCAGTTTCCTTTATTGTATCTTCAACCAAGTCATATTCATTAATCATGATACTCCCCAAGGCTCTGTTCTGGGCCCCCAAACCACAATTTCAACTGCCTTTGGGAAATTTTCTATTATGTTCCACACGTATCTCAAAAAAACAACATATCCAAAACACAACTTATCTTTCTATTCCAAATCTTAACACTTCCCAAGGTTTCTATTGCTACTGAGGACTCCACACTATTTTTTTCACTCAAGCAAATCTGGTATCATGCTTGATTCCTTGCTCTTGCACATCTTACATTTTCTTTTTTTTCTTTCTTTTTTTTTTTTTTTACTTTTTTTTTTTTTCCCCTTTCCTTTTTTTTTTTTTTTTTTTTAATTTTTTATTTTATTTTATAATTATAACATTTTTTGACAGTACATATGCATGGGTAATTTTTTACAACATTATCCCTTGCACTTACTTCTATTCAGATTTTTTCCCTTCCTCCCCCAACCCCCTCCCCCAGATGACAAGCAGTCTTATATATGTTAAATATATTACAGTATATTCTAGATACAATATATGTGTGTAGAACCGAATTTTTTGTTGCACAGGAAGAATTGGATTCAGAAGGTAAAAATAACAGTTTACATTCATTTCCCAGTGTTCCTTTTCTGGATGTAGCTGGTTCTGTCCATCATTAATAAGTTGGAATTGGATTAGCTCTTCTCTATGTTGAAGAAATCCACTTCCATCAGCATACATCCTCATACAGTATCATTGTTGAAGTGTATAATGATCTTCTGGTTCTGCTCGTTTCACTCAGCATCAGTTGATGTAAGTCTCTCCAAGCCTCTCTGTATTTCTCCTGTTGGTCATTTCTTATAGAACAATAATATTCCATAACATTCATATACCATAGTTTACCCAACCATTCTCCAATTGATGGACATCCATTCATTTTCCAGCTTCTAGCCACTATGAAAAGGGCTGCCACAAACATTTTGGCACATACAGGACCCTTTCCCTTCTCTAGTAGTTCCTTGGGGTATAAGCCCAGTAGTAGTATGGCTGGGTCAAAGGGTATGCACATTTTGATAACTTTTTGGGCATAATTCCAGATTGCTCTCCAGAATGGTTGGATTCTTTCACAACTCCACCAACAATGCATCAGTGTCCCAGTTTTCCCACAGCCCCTCCAACATTCATCGTTATTTGTTCCTGTCATCTTAGCCAATCTGACAGGTGTGTAATGATACCTCAGAGTTGTCTTAATTTGCATTTCTCTGATCAATAGTGATTTGGAACACTCTTTCATATGAGTGGAAATAGTTTTAATTTCATCATCTGAAAATTGTCTGTTCATATCCTTTGACCATTTATCAATTGGAGAATGGCTTGATTTCTTATAAATTAAAGTCAATTCTCTGTATATTTTGGAGATGAGGCCTTTATCAGAACCTTTAACTGTAAAAATTTTTTCCCAATTTGTTACTTCCCTTCTAATCTTGTTTGCATTAGTTTTGTTTGTGCAGAAACTTTTTAATTTGGTGTAATCAAAATGTTCTATTTTGTGATCCATAATGGTCTCTAGTTCTCCCTTGGACACAAACTCCTTCCTCCTCCACAAGTCTGAAAGGTAAACCATCCCATGTTCCTCCAATTTATTTATGATTTCGTTCTTTATGCCTAAATCTTGGACCCATTTTGATCTAATCTTAGTATGTGGTGTTAAATGTGGGTCCATTCCTAGTTTCTGCCATACTAATTTCCAGTTTTCCCAGCAGTTTTTGTCAAATAATGAATTCTTATCCCAAAATTTGGGATCTTTGGGTTTGTCAAAGATTAGATTGCTATTTTTATTCACTATCTTGTCCTGTGAACCTAACCTATGCCACTGATCAACTAGTCTATTTCTTAGCCAATACCAAATGGTTTTGGTTACTGTTGCTTTATAATATAGCTTTAAATCAGGTACACTTAGACCACCTTCCTCTGACTTTTTTTTCATTAGTTCCCTTGCAATTCTCGACCTTTTATTCTTCCATATGAATTTTGTTGTTATTTTTTCTAGGTCATTAAAATAGTTTCTTGGGAGTCTGATTGGTATAGCACTAAATAAATAGATTAGTTTGGGGAGTATTGTCATCTTTATTATATTCGCTCGGCCTATCCAAGAACATTGAATGTCTTTCCAATTATTTAAATCTGACTTTATTTTTGTGGCAAGTGTTTTGTAATTTTGCTCATATAATTCCTGACTCTCCTTTGGTAGATATATTCCCAAATATTTGATACTATCGACTGTTATTTTGAATGGAATTTCTCTTTGTATCTCTTGCTGTTGGATTGTGTTGGTAATGTATAAAAATCCTGAGGATTTATGTGGATTTATTTTGTATCCTGCGACTTTGCTAAAATTCTGAATTATTTCTAATAGCTTTTTAGCAGAGTCTTTGGGGTTCTCTAAGTATACCATCATGTCATCTGCGAAAAGTGACAATTTGATTTCTTCATTTCCTACTCTAATTCCTTGGATCTCTTTCTCGGCTCTTATTGCCAAGGCTAGAGTTTCTAGTACTATATTGAATAGTAATGGTGATAGTGGGCAACCTTGTTTCACTCCTGATCTTACAGGGAAAGGTTCTAGTTTATCACCATTACATATGATGTTTACTGAAGGTTTTAAATATATGCTCCTTATTATTTTAAGGAATAGTCCATTTATTCCTATACTCTCAAGCGTTTTTAGTAGGAATGGATGTTGGATTTTATCAAATGCCTTTTCTGCATCTATTGAGATGATCATATGGTTTTTATTAATTTGATTATTAATATGGTCAATTATATTAATAGTTTTCCTAATATTAAACCAGCCCTGCATTCCTGGTATAAATCCCACTTGGTCATAGTGTATTATCCTGGGGATGATTTTCTGAAGTCTATTTGCTAATATCTTATTTAAGATTTTAGCATCAATATTCATTAAGGAAATTGGTCTATAGTTTTCTTTCTCAGTTTTCGATCTACCTGGTTTAGGTATCAGTACCATGTCTGTGTCATAGAAGGAATTTGGTAGGACTCCTTCAATCCCTATTTTTTCAAATAGTTTACATAGCATTGGAGTTAGTTGTTCTTTAAATGTTTGGTAGAATTCACCTGTAAATCCATCTGGTCCTGGGGACTTTTTCTTAGGAAGTTGGTTAATAGCTTGGTCTATTTCTTTTTCTGAGATGGGACTATTTAGACTACTTACTTCTTCCTCTGTTAATCTGGGCAAGCTATATTTTTGAAGGTATTCTTCCATTTCATTTAAGTTATCGAATTTATCCGCATAAAGTTGAGCGAAATAGCTCCTAACTATTGTTCTAATTTCCTCTTCATTAGTGGTGAGTTCACCCTTTTCATTTTCAAGACTATCAATTTGCTTTTTCTCTTTCCTTTTTTTAATCAGGTTTACTAAGGGTTTGTCTATTTTGTTGGTTTTTTCATAAAACCAACTCTTAGTTTTATTAATTAATTCAATAGTTTTTTTACTTTCAATTTTATTAATCTCACCTTTTATTTTTTGAATTTCAAGTTTTGTGTTTGTCTGAGGGTTTTTAATTTGTTCCTTTTCTAGCAATTTTAGTTGTAAACCCAATTCGTTGGCCCTCTCTTTCTCTATTTTATGCAAGTAGGCCTGTAGAGATATAAAACTTCCCCTAATTACTGCTTTGGCTGTATCCCACACATTTTGGTATGATGTCTCATTATTGTCATTTTCTTGGGTGAAGTTATTAATTATGTCTATGATTTGCTGTTTTACCCAATCATTCTTTAGTATAAGATTATTTAGTTTCCAATTATTTTTTGGTCTATTTTCCCCTGGCTTTTTATTAAATGTTATTTTGATTGCATTATGGTCTGAAAAGGATGCATTTACTATTTCTGCCTTACTGCATTTGATTTTGAGGTTTTTATGCCCTAGTATATGATCAATTTTTGTATAGGTTCCATGAACTGCTGAGAAGAAAGTATATTCCTTTCTGTTTCCATTTAGCTTTCGCCAAAGATCTATCATATCAAACTTTTCTAGTATTCTATTTACCTCTTTGACTTCTTTCTTATTTATTTTGTGGTTTGATTTATCTAATTCTGATAGTGCAAGGTTGAGATCTCCCGCTATTATAGTTTTGCTATCTATTTCCTCTTGCAGCTCTCTTAATTTCTCTTTTAAGAATTTAGATGCTGCACCACTTGGTGCATACATGTTTAATATTGATACTGCTTCACTATTGATGCTTCCCTTTAGCAGGATATAATGCCCTTCCTTATCTCTTTTAATTAGATCAATTTTTGTTTTTGCTTGATCTGAGATGAGGATGGCTACTCCTGCTTTTTTGGTTTTGCCTGAAGCATAATAGATTCTGCTCCACCCTTTTACTTTTAGTTTGAATGTCTCATCCTGTTTCAGGTGTGTTTCCTGTAAACAACATATAGTAGGATTCTGACTTTTAATCCAGTCTGCTATCTGCTTCCTCTTTATGAGGCAGTTTGCCCCATTCACATTTATGGTTAGAAGGACTAATTCTATATTGCTTGCCATCCTATTAACCCCTGCTTATGCTTTTCCCCTTTCCTTCCCTTTTACCCTCCTATCCAGTATTAAACTGGTAAACACCACTTGCTTTTCACAGCCCTCCCTTTTTAGGATCCCTCCCCCACCTTAAAGATCCTCCCCTTATTTTACCCCTTTTCCTCGAAATTACTGTATTCCCTTCCCCTTAGCTTACTCCTTCCCTTTCACTTTTCAATGAAGTGGAAGAAGTTTCACCATAAATCGAATATGTCTATTGATACACGCTATGTTCATCTCCCTCCTTTCTTTCTCTCAGATATAATAGGTTACCTTTGCCTCTTCATGAGATGTAGTACCACCACTTTATACTTTTTTATGATATAATCTCCTTTCCACCTCTAGTTTCTAAGACAAATTGTACATATGTTCTTTACATATTTTTTGACAGAAGTATAGTTCTCAAGATTTCTTTTTACCTTTTTTAGAAGTCTCTTGAGTTCTGTATTTGAAGATCAAACCTCTTATGTAGGTCTGGTTTTTTCATCAAAAATAGATGGAATTCATTTATTTCGTTAAATGTCCATCTTCTTCCCTGGAAAATGATGCTCATTCTTTCTGGGTAAGTTATTCTTGGCTGCATACCAAGTTCCTTAGCCTTTCGGAATATCATGTTCCAGGCCCTGCGTTCTTTTAATGTGGATGCTGCTAGATCCTGTGTTATCCTTATTGTGGATCCTCCATATCTGAATTGTTTTTTTCTAGCAGGTTCCAATATCTTTTCCTTTGTCTGATGGTTCTTGAACTTGGCCACTATATTTCTTGGCGTTTTGATTTTAGGGTCCCTTTCAGTAGGTGATCGATGAATTTTCTCAATGTCTATTTTACCCTCTGTTTCCAAAACGTCTGGGCAGTTCTCTTTGATAATTTCCTCGAAAATGGTGTCCAAGCTCTTTTTTTCCTCCCATTTTTCAGGGAGTCCGATTATTCTCAAATTGTCTCTCCTGGATCTGTTTTCCAGGTCTGTTGTCTTTCTGGTAAGGTACTTGACAGTCTTTTCAATTGTTTCATTTCTCTGGTTTTGCTTGACTCCCTCTTGGTTTCTCCTTGAGTCATTCATTTCTACTTGTTCCAGTCTAATTTTCAATGATGTATTTTCTTCACTCACTTTTTTTATATCTCTTTGTAATTGTCCAATTGAGTTTTTATCTTCTATGGAATTTTTTTCCATTTTATCCATTTTATTTTTTTGAGAGCTGATTTCTTTTTCCAGCTCTCTAATCCTGTTTTCCTTGGAGTTGTTTACCTTTTCCAGCTCACTAATCCTGTTTTCCTTGGAGTTGTTTACCTTTTCCAGCTCACTAATCTTGTTTCTCAATGATTTGATTTCTTTATCCATTCTGTCTTTGAATGCATGGGATGACTTCTCCAGGCTCTCTTGCCAAGCTTCCCTTTCCTTTTCCCATTTCTCTTCCAGCTCTCTTGTGAGAGCCTTTTTGATTTCCTCTATGAGGTTCTTTTGTATTGAGGAGCAGCTTATATCCCTCCCAGGGGATACATCTGGGGACAGTCTGTTCCTAGTCTCCTCAGCATTTGAAGTCTGCTCCCTCTCCACACAGAAGCTGTCAATGGTTAGAGCCCTTTTGAATTTTTTGTTCATTTTGTCAGAGTAGGAATCAAAGAAAACAAACTGACAAGAGAAATAATTGGTCTGTTTTGCAGGGGATAGGGCTGGATGTTATTAATGGGCTTCCTCTACAGACTGGGGGTAGGGCAGCAGAGAGCCACTAACAGAACAGCAATGACTGTACTGAGTCTGCGCTCTGAGGCTCTGAGAACGCACCGAGTCAGTCCAGGTGGGGGTTGGGGGTGGCCGGGCTCTGAGAGACGCTGGCTTTCTGGGGTTTTAATCTTCACCTCCGGTGTTTACACCCTCTCCACCGCTCCTGGCTTGCTGCCAAAACGGAGCATCCACACTGGGGCAAAAGCCCTTTCACAGAAACGGCAGAGATCACACCCCTCCCCCTCAGGTCTGAGCTGTGTGAGCTGCCTGTCTTGCTCTGGCTGTCTGCCCTCAGTCTGCGCCCAGTCTGATTGACCCTCCCCCGAACAAACACAGACCTTTTCTGGCGACTTTCAAGGATGTCTTCTCTTGGTGATAATTTGTGGATTTCTTTCTGGGTCAAGCATTAAGTCAGAGGCTTGTCATGAAGTAAGTTCTGAGAGAAAACAAGGAGCTCAAGCAGCTGTCTGCCTCCACGCCGCCATCTTCGCACATCTTACATTTTCAATCTATTGTAAATTTTTTTTTAACAATACTTTTTTCATATAATCCCATTCCTCTACCCACCAATTACTACCCCTGAAAATTCATCATCACTTTTCACCCAGACTATAATTATAGTTGGTTTCCCTGACTCAAGTCCCTCTCCACTTTTACCCCATCCTCCAATCAGTTGCCAGTTATTTTCTTAAAGTTTCAGATTAGATAATATCCTTCTACTCAAATTCTAGTCACTCCCTATTACCTTCAGGTTCTATGGTATCATAAAAGTTCTGAGACTTCCTTTGGTTTTATTTTCTGAATCAAAAGTGGCTGTTGTTAATCACAGTCATTTTTTCATAAGAATATCTAATTCCTTTTTCTTCTTCTTCTTCTTTTTTTTTTTTGATGAGGCAACTGAGGTTAAGTGTCTGAGACTATATTTGAACTCAAGTCTTCCTGACTTCAGGGCTGGTGCTCTAGTCACTACACCAATCAGCTGCCCCAAGAATATCTTAATTTCAAGCAAGAAAGGTTCTTAGAGACACATAGACTGTAGGAAACTGAAGCCTCGAGAGGTTGAATGACTTGCTATGATCACACATAATATGAACTAATGTTTTATGATACTAAGTTCAATGATTTCTGTACTACAGGATCTGTCACAGTAATTGAAACGCTATAATTCTGTAATATGGAATAAGCTAGATTTAATAAAAGTACAATTTAATAGGAAAAAAATAAGGAGGAGGAAATAGAGTGATGGAAAAAAAAAAAAGATTCACAAATGTATATCTTATAACCATCCTACTAAAGAGCATTAGAGCCAAAAAAAAGAATAGGTAAAAAAGTAGAGGCAAATCTAGTTTTTCTTCCTTTAAATTGTTTTCTGGATATAGCATTTGCTTATAAGAGCAACTGACTGAATTAAATCTTTTTGACTCTAAATCCTCTGCTTTTCCTATGATTCCACCCTGATTCCAGACTTTTTATTATATGATCTCAGATTTCCAGAGATCACTAATGGCAGAATTATGGGGTCTTAAAAATTGGAGGAAAAACACAAATAATCAAAAACTGAACAATTAAGGGTCAAATGAAGTGAAAAGACATTTATAAAGTACTTACTACATATGAGGCACTGTACTAATCCCCAGGAAAACACAGAAAGGCAAAAGTGATCCCTGCTTTTAAGGAAGTCACAGTCCAATGGGGTATACAATATATACATATACATGTGTATATATGTATATATAAAACTATTTACAAAAAAGTAAAGGATCCACTGATGATAATCACGCAGGAGAGATACTAGTGGAAGAGAGGTCAGAAAAGGCTTCTTATAAAAGGTGGGATTTTTAACTGAGGCTTGAAGTCAGGAAGCAGAGACAAGGAAAGAGAGAATTCGAGACCTGAGGGCTATCCAGTAAAAATACATGGAGTCTAAAGATGGATTGTCTTGTTTAAGGAAAAACAAGGAGGCCAATATCATTGGAATGCATAGTATGTAGAGAAAAGAAAGAAGAGTGGAAATGTAAGAAGGGGCCAGGTTCTGAAAGGCTTTAATAGTTAAAAAGAGGATTTTATATTTGATTCTACAAGTAATAGGAGTCCATTGGAATTTACTGAATAGGATGGTGACATGGTCAATCATATACATTAGGAAGATCAGTTTAACAGCTAAGTGGAGGATGGACTGTAGTGGGAAGAGCCTTGAGACAGAGCAACCGACCAGAAGGTTACTGTAAAAATTGTCCAAGGATAAGGGTGGTGGCTGTGTCAGAGAAGAGAAGGAAGCATATATGAATAATATTAAAGAAGTAAAATTGACAGAACTTGGCAAATGATTGGATATATGGGGAGTAGGGGGGAGTTGAATGGGCGAATGAAGAGTCAAGGATGATCTCTAGTTGTGGGCTTGGGGAAAAATAATGGACACATTAGATATCTAGTTTGAGATATCTAATAAATAGGCAACTAAAGATGTGAATGATGGAGGTCAGGGGAGAATTTAAGGCTGGATAAGCAGATCTGAGAATCAAATGGCAGAGAGATGAGCTGATGAGACCATGGGCATAACCTAGACAAAATCCAGGAAAGAATATTGGGAAGAAATCAGATAAAAAGGAGGAGACAAGACAGCAGAGTCAAGAAAACTAAGAGATTATCATGAAAAGAGTGATAAAATAGGATCAAAAAGAATGAAGCTGGGGATTTTGAGAATGTGAGGAAGCCAGAAAACTTTAAGCTCTCCAAATTTCATCCACAAAAATAAAGACATAACATTGCCTCAGAGTGAACAAAGAGCAGTGCAAATAAATAGGAGTTGGTGTAAAGCACTTGTCCTACTAAGATTAACTTGGGAAGATCTAGGAAAGACTGAAATCTCAGAGGTTTGGATTGCGTGAAATGGTCACACTTCCTTAGGTCAACTCCATTGAATCAACAAACAGTTCTTCCTGGAGGTAGCTCAGTTAGGAAGCAGCCTCAGCCTCAAGAACTTTTACCTCAGAATCAATATGAGGGTTTGATGGTTGAGCAGAATGAAGCACTTTCTATTGTAAAGGGATTCCAAGCATAGCTGTGCTAATCTGACATATGTCCTGACTTATGACTGCAGGGGTCAAGGAACTAGCAAAGCTAGGTCAGTGCTGTACAGGGGGAGGGGGACCCTGCTGACTGTGGATACTCGCAGGAGAGTAGAGTTCCTGGTTTCAGTTCTAGGGCAGAGAAGACAACTGTTTGAAGCCAGCAGATGGACCAAAGGTACAGTATGTAGGAAGTAGTAGATATGGAACAGAGAGGAGTGCCCAAGGTTGGGATCCAGGACTAAAGACGGACCGACCAGAGGGTTAGAGCATTATTCCTCATACCTAGGGACCAGAACTTTTTAATAATTACTGCCAAAGCCTAAAAAATGAAAATAAAACTCAAAATGAGTAAGCAAAAGAAAAATCAACCACCGATATCTACTGTAGTGAGAGTAGATCTGGGACGATATTCAGAGAAGACAGTCAAACTAAAAAAGCCTCTTCTTTTTTCAATGAGAAATATCAAATGGGTCTCAAACCACAAAAAGGTTTTTAGAAGAATTTAAAAAGGACTTTAAAAATAAAATAAGATAAACTGGAAAAAAATTAGAAGGAAAAAAAAAGCAATCAAAAAAAATCAAGAAAATTATGAAAAGAAAGTCAACCAATTAAAAATAAAGATCAGAAATTTTAAGGAAGAAAACAATTCCTTGAAAACTAGAATTGGGCAAGGGGAAACTAAATGACATTATAAGACACTAAGAAATAATAATTAAAAATCAAAAGAATAAAAAAATAGATGAGAAAGTAAAACATCTCTTCAGCAAAATAACCAATCTAGAGAACAGACCAAGGAGACACAATATAAAAACTTGTGGACTACCTGAGAGTTATAATAAAAAATTTTTTTGATATAATATTACAAGAAATTATCAAGGAAAATATAAGATAAACAAAAAGACCAATTATATCATACTCAAGATCAATTTGCTTCTTATACATGAAAAGATTATCAGTTGTTTTATGACTATAATTATTTGGGTAGTTTGAAAGAAAGGCTTGGGCTGAGTTATGATGATGGAGTGATTCTACAAAAATAATAAATAGCTAAAAAGGAGTGATAGATAAAAAGGAGTAATATAAATGAGGCCTGGAAGAAAAAATTATACAGAAGAAGCAAGTGTAGGGAAGGCTGGAATGTTACCCTCAGCAGGAATGGATTAAAGAGGCAACAACACAGGTAAAATTAGAAGAGTATAAAATAATAAAAAAATTAATTTGGAGGAAGAAAATGTCAGGGATTTCAAAGAAACTGGAGGAAACATTTAAAGGAAGGAGATTTGGCAGTATCAAACTTTAAACTATATTATAAGGCAAGAGTATTGTTAAAATGTTAAATAGATAGAGCACCAGCCCTGAATTCAGGAGGACCCGAGTTCAAATCTGGTCTCAGACACAACACTTCCTAGCTGTGTGACCCTGGGCAAGTCACTTAACCCCAGCCTCCAAAAAAAAAAAAAAATGTTAAATAGATGATTTTGACTATTTTAAATAAAAAATGTCCTAACTGTAGTTAAGAATAGAGGACTGTAGAAAATAGGGAGAAAACTTTCATAAATAATTTCTCAAGTAGAATTGCATTGGAATATTGCTGTGTATAGGAAATGTTAAACTGGCTGATTTATAAAAACATGGAAAGAGTATGAAGAAAGATGCTAGCCACCTCCAGAGAAGAGTGGAAATATGCACAATACAGTCTTACATATATGTATATGTTTGTAAATATCTATGCATATGTATAATCCATATGTAATTGTAGACTTTTTTTAGGGCAAGGAGAGTGAGGGAAGGAAAAAAAGTAAAGCAAAAATTAATAGTAGAGAACAAAAGAAAATCTAGAAGGAAGAAAAGGAAAAGCTGGATAGTTTGGAAAACAATGTGCAATATTTGTTAAATAGGTTTTCTTGAAATGGAATTTTATTGTCTTATAATGAATCCTCTCTCTAATGTTCTGCTATGTACACAGAGATGGCTTTTTTCCTTTTGTTCTGTATTTAAGTTTAAAATCAACAATAACAAAGATGAAGCTGTCCAAAAGTAGAATGTTCTACCTTGCAAGGTTTCATCTGCTTAGAGTTCTATAAGCGTTAAAATTCTATTATCCTATAAAATAACTGCACTGAGATGAAATAAAATACTGATGAATATTTTCACAATCAGAGTTAAAAGAGCTTAATTCATCTGGCTTTGGCTATAATACTGCATAGGATTCATGGGAGAATTTATGAGTTCACAAACAAATAAAAAACACTGTCCAAAGTGCCTATGATAAGCCTAGTAGAAACCAAAAAACCAAAGTTTCATTTAATATAGTAGCATTTTTCCTTTCCTTCCAACAATTTTGGTAAATGTAACAATAGCAAGTCCTATTTTTTCTGAATAGTGGGGAAACAGAATTTTTTGATTAAATTAATATGCTAATTCTTGTGTCACATGATTTTAAGTGGATATGTATGTTAACAAATCACCTAGTTCACTGAAAGCTACCATCCACAAATTTCCATTTTTTTCAATGAATTAGAATTCAATGAGTTATATAACATTAATAAAAGTACTAGATATAAACCTCTCGTCATTTTGAAATCATTTTCATATTTCCTGGTCATTAATAACCATTCTGATTAATAATCATTCTGGAATTTAAAAGAGATCATCTTTTAATTCTTTATTCTCCTCTATACTATCCCAGCACCCCCATCTCACTCCCCATCCAATCAGTTGTTAAGTTTTCCATTATAGTCTATTCTCCACTCAATTATCAAACTGATCTTCCTAAAGCACAAGCTAACCATGTCACTATCTCATTCAATAGAACAATGGGCTCCTATTATCAATTACAGGATCAAATATAAAAATCCTCTTTATGACTATTAAAGCCTTCAGAATCTGGCCCTTTCCAACCTTTCTAATCTTCTTACTTCCCTTTATATACTACACATTCCAGTGATAGTGGCCTTATTTTATCTCAAACAAGACAATCCATCTTCAGGTTCCAAGTATTGTCACTGGCTGTCCCTCATCCCTGGAATTCTCTCTCCTTCTTTGTCTCTGCCTCCTAACTTCCTTCAAGACTTAGTCTTACCTTTTGTTAAGATTTTCCTGATCTCTCCTCTGAAATTATTGTTAGCATATCCCTGTATGTATTTTGTTCATCTACCCCACTGGATTGTGACTTCCTTGAAAGGAGGGTTCACTTCTGTCTTTCCAAATATCTCTCTATTGCTTAGCAGGGTAACTGACATGAGGTAGGCAATTTATAAATTTTTGTTGATTTCATTTTCAAGGAGTGGTCATTTGCTATTTATCCAGGTGAGCCATTTTACTTTTGGACATTTTTAATTGTTAGCAAATTTTTATCAATGTCACATCAAAATGGAAGGTATTTTTCTATACTCAAGAGAAAGACTTTACATTTATTCCTAATGAATTTCGTCTTATTTGATTAATGACAAATGGTCTAGATTTTGTGTGTTTGCTATTTCTCCCAGCTTTCTGTCATAGAAAATTTGAGAAGCATACCATCTATGCCTTTATCTAAATCACTGAAAAAAAATTTTAAACACCATCTACAGCTTACTTCTCTGGGGTACTTCACTGGAGATCTCCCATGCTGATCATTATGAACTGTTCTTTGAAATTTGACCATGCAACTAGTTTAAATTTATGCTTGCTTTATCATCTAAATTTTTTATATAATGATAATTTTCTTAAAATTGTCAACCTAAACACAATTTACTCGAATTTCATCAACATACGGATGAGATAAGTGAGCTCAACAGAAGTGACTTGCCCTATATCACATATGCTAGTGACAGAGAGGCAGAATTCAAACTTAAATCTTCTGACCTATTATCCAGTGCTCTTTCCATGAGACCACCATTGTCTCTAAAACTTCACAACACTAAGATATGAAGGATTAAAGACAATTCATCATCACAAAAGCCTTATTATAAATTGATTCTGTTCCCTTCTTTCTTTCAATAGTTTCATGATAGTTTCAATCATTTCAATAGTTGTAGAAGATGGTGGGGAGGGAGGGATACGTAAGAGGATTGGACAATTTCTTTTATTACACTACAAAATCTAAATGATACTGCAGTTACATTTTGTATTACAAAAGAATGGAAAGAGAAAAACACATAAAGCATTTTACATAATCACTTTACCTTTGTGATAAGGAGACGATATTTCTCAACTAGGTGGTCATTGTTGTGGCAGCCTGCAAGCAGCTGCCATACTTCTCCTCGAAGAGCCTCTGGGACACCACTTCTTACTAAAGTTGATAACTGCTTTGGTCTCACACTCAGGTTCAGATGCCTGAAAATGAAGCCACTACTCATAATTGGGGACTCAAATACAAAAAAAGAAGCAAGGCAATATGCAACAAAGAATATAGTTACAAGTACAGGAAGAAAATAAATGTATTCCTGTAAGAACTTACATTTGTTTATTAAAAAGGGCTTTAAGAAAGGCCACTCATTGAAATGAGCAGAACCAGAAGATCACTGTACACTTCAACAACAATACTGTATGAGGATGTATTCTGATGGAAGTGGAAATCTTCAATATAAAGAAGATCCAACTCACTTCCAGTTGATCAATGATGGACAGAGGTAGCTACACCCAGAGAAGAAACACTGGGAAGTGAATGTAAATTGTTAGCACTAATATCTGTCTGCCCAGGTTGCATGTACCTTCAGATTCTAATGTTTATTGTGCAACAAGAAAATGATATTCACACACATGTATTGTACCTAGACTATATTGTAACACATGTAAAATGTATGGGATTGCCTGTCATCGGGGGGAGGGAATAGAGGGAGGGAGGGTAATTTGGAAAAATGAATACAAGGGATAATATTATAAAAATATATATATATATATATAAAATAAAAAAAATTAAAAAAAAAAAAAAAAAAAAAAAAGAAAGGCCACTCATGCCAGTATTCCACAAGTGTTCAAAGAAAACTTTAAATGATTTCTATCAAGTTTGTTCATTTATTTAGCATAAAGCACTTAGCATAAGCAAAGTTTTTTTTAAATTAATTTTATAATTATAACATTTTTTACAACATTATCCCTTGTACTCCCTTCTGTTCCGAATTTTCCCCTCCTTCCCTCCACCCCCTCCCCTACATGGCAGGCATTCCCATACATATTAAATATCTTATAGTATATCCTAGGTACAATATATATGTGCAGAACCGAATTTTGTTGTTGTTGCTGCAAAGGAAGAATTGGATTCAAAAGGTAAAAATAACCTGGGGAGAAAAACAAAAAAATGCTAACAGTTTACACTCATTTCCCAGTGTTCCTTTTCTGGGTATAGCTGATTCTGTCCATCATTGATCAATTGGAATTGGATTAGCTCTTCTCTATGTTGAAGATATCCACTTCCATCAGAATACATCCTCATACAGTATCATTGTTGAAGTGTACAATGATCTCCTAGTTCTGCTCGTTTAACTCAGCATCAGTTGATGTAAGTCTCTCCAAGCCTCTCTGTATTCATCCTGTTGGTCATTTCTTACAGAACAATAATATTCCATAACATTCATATACCATAATTTACCCAATCATTCTCCAATTGATGGGCATCCATTAATTTTCCAGTTTCTAGCCACTACAAAATGGGCTGCCACAAACATTTTGGCACATACAGGTCTCTTTCCTTTCTTTAGTATTTCCTTGGAATAAAAGCCCAGTAGTAGCACTGCTGGATCAAAGGGTATGCACAGTTTGATAACTTTTTGGGCATAATTCCAGATTGCTCTCCAGAATGGTTGGATTCTTTCACAACTCCACCAACAATGCATCAGTGTCCCAGTTTTCCCACATCCCCTCCAACATTCATCATTATTTGTTCCTGTCATCTTAGCCAATCTGACAGGTGTGTAGTGGTATCTCAGAGTTGCCTTAATTTGCATTTCTCTGATCAATAGTGATTTGCAACACTCTTTCATATGAGTGGAAATAGTTTTAATTTTATCATCTGAAAATTGTTCATATTCTTTGACAATTTATCAATTGGAGAATGGCTTGATTTCTTATAAATTAAAGTCAATTCTCTGTATATTTTGGAGATGAGGCCTTTATCAGAACCTTTTACTATAAAAATGTTTTCCCAATTTGTTACTTCCCTTCTAATCTTGTTTGCATTAGTTTTGTTTGTGCAGAAACCTTTTAATTTGGCATAATCAAAATTTTCTATTTTGTGATCAATAATGTTCTCTAGTTCTCCCTTGGACACAAATTCCTTCCTCTTCCACAAGTCTGAGAGGTAAACTATCCTATGTTCCTCTAATTTATTTATGATCTTGTTCATTACGCCTAAGTCTTGGATCCATTTTGATCTTATCTTAGTATGTGGTGTTAAATATGAGTCCATGCCTAGTTTCTGCCATACTAATTTCCAGTTTTCCCAGCAGTTTTTGTCAAATAATTAATTCTTATCCCAAAAATTGGGATCTTTGGGTTTGTCAAACACTAGATTGCTATTTTTATTCACTATCTTGCCCTGTGAACCTAACCTATTCCACTGACCAACTAGTCTATTTCTTAGCCAATACCAAATGGTTTTGGTGACTGCTGCTTTATAATATAGTTCTAGATCAGTTACCGCTAGACCACCTTCATTTGATTTTTTTTTCATTACTTCCCTAGAAATTCTCGACCTTTTGTTCTTCCACGTGAATTTTGTTGTTATTTTTTCTAGGTCATTAAAATAGTTTCTTGAGAGTTTGATTGGTATATCACTAAATAGATAGATTAGTTTAGGGAGTATTGTCATCTTAATTATATTTGCTCGGCCTATCCAAGTACACTCAATGTTTTTCCAATTATTTAAATCTGACTTTATTTCTGTGGCAAGTGTTTTGTAATTTTGTTTATGTAATTCCTGACTCTCCTTTGGTAGATATATTCCCAAATATTTTATACTATCGACCGTTATTTTGAATGGAATTTCTCTTTGTATCTCTTGCTGTTGGATTGTGTTGGTAATGTATAAAAATGCTGAGGATTTATGTGGATTTATTTTGCATCCTGCAACTTTGCTAAAATTCGGAATTATTTCTAATAGCTTTTTAGCAGAGTCTTTGGGGGATCTCTAAGTATACCATCATGTCATCTGCAAAGAGTGATAGTTTGATTTCCTCATTACCTACTCTAATTCCTTGAATCTCTTTCTCAGCTCTTATTGCCAAGGCTAGCATAAGCAAAGTTACCAAAAAATATCTTTACAAACAAAAGAGGCCAAAGTTAGAATTATTTCAAAGTCCAGTGAAACAATATAGTCCAGATGATAAGAATTTGACTTGATATCAATTTACATTATTCCCATCTGACATCCAATTAAGTCTATGACTAGTGCCAAACATTTAAATTAGTATTTCAATACCCAAGTAAAATTTAGTAAGTATCATTATACAATTCCTGAATGTAGTTTAAAAATATACAAAGTAAGTAACCACACTCATATTTTCAATAATGATATCTTACTATGAATTAAAGAGCTAATATTAACAGAACATCTGTCCATAAGGCAACCTACAGATAGAAGTAGTTATCTCAGCTTGAACATAACTACAGGAGAATGAAAACCATAGAAGTACAAACTGATTCTCTAACAATGCTGGTAAGTATGTATCAACCTCTGTTGTCATAGAAGTCTTATGTGATCATGCTTTAAGAATACTCATAACTTGACTCTTTTCAACAGTTCCTATAGACTTGTGAGAGAGCCATCTGCATCCAGAGAGAGGACTATGGAGACCGAATATGGATCACAACATAGTATTTTCACTTTTTGTTGCTGTTTGCTTGTTTTTTTCTTATTTTTCCCTTTTTGTTCTGATTTTTCTTGTGTACTATGATATATGTGGAAATATGTTTAGAAGAACTGTACATGTTTAACCTATATTAGATTATTTGCTGTCTAGGAAAGCTGAAAGAAAATTTTGGAACACAAGGTTTTGCAAGAGTAAATGTTGAAAACTATCTTTTCAGGGCAGCTAAGAGGTGCAATGGACAGAGCACTAGCCCGGGAGTAAGGGGAAAAAAACTACCTTTGTATGTATTTTGAAAAATAAAAAGCTATTACTAAAACTAAAAAAGGAACAATCATAAACATAGATCTAAATAAACTTCTTTGTTGTCATTTTCCATCATTTGGCTGTTTGTACCACAATGGTCTTTAAAAGCCATGATTTTCAGATAATCAATAAGAATGGTACATGGGGATATTTAGGAAATGAATGCTATGATAATGACAGAAAACTAACACTAGAACTTTAGTACTATTGCAATAAAGCATTACTTCTGTTTACATAAAAAATCATTTTAAAAGAAAAAAATTTGGAAAGAGAAAGCACAAGTGATTGTAGTAATAGTTTATATTTTAAAAATATAAGACTTTTTTTTAGGAGTCTCTTCTCAAATTCATTTAATGAATAATTACTAAATGAAGGAATGTTATTTGCCTTACCTTTCAGACTACATTCTGTACTTTATAGCTGAACTCATATATTATATACATTAGTTATCTTAGTTGGCACTCTCTATTTGCTAGTTTATAAATTCTTTAAGGGATTGTGCCATTTCTAATGTAGCTTTGTATCTTCCTTAAGAGTTGGTATAATTCTCTGAATGCAATAGGTGCTTAATAAATGTTTGTTAAATGAATTATCACGTTACCTACTTAAACACAATTTGATTTTAATATATTCTTGCAATGTCTCAATCTCTGTCTCCTCTTTCCTCCCTCCTCCACCCCTTCTCTCTTTTTCTGTATGTTATATTTAAATTAGAAGATAATGTGTTATAGTAGAAAAAGCTTGACTGAAAAGTTAAGCGACCTGGCTTCAAAATCCTATGCTATTATGACTACACAATTAATTTCATTTCTCTGAATCCTCATTTTGCTCCTCTACAAAATGACAGGATCAGAATAGGTCATCTTTAAGACCCTTCCAGCTTTGACCTTCTATAATTCTCTATATTTATAGGGATATATATGAAAATGACACTAAAAATTGTGCATAATGTTTTCTTGAGTCTGTTTACTTCTGTTCAATTACTTTTAACAGCTTTGCACAGACAGGAAAACATATTGACTTTGTAGCTAGCTGATTACAATAATGTTTACTACAAACATATTTAACAAGAATGAGAAAATGGTACACCACATTTGTGATTATGAGCTAATTAATCTAATGAGTAATCATTGGAAATATTCAGGCAGTGACTGGATTTGTCAGGAGTAATATAATGAGGATTTATGGTTGAAGGTAAGGATTGGGTTTGATTTCTGTAGTCCTTCCCAAATCTAAGAATTTATGGGAGCTATTGCCACTTGCCTTGACTTTTTTCTTGCTATTGGACTTCGATGACTAGAGCAGAGAGTAAGGCTGATAATTTTGTGCAGTTCTGCCTCACTTAAATCCAACTCATATATAAGTTAAGACATTGCCCTCGTGATGTCATTAGTCCTCTTTGAGGTCAAAGGGCAAATAACAAACAACAACAATAAGAGTGTAGGTTTCAAGTTCCTCAGGTTAGAAACAATGCTAATAAAAATAATTATATTATATATATATTAATATATTATATTAGTAGTATTTTATGGCACTTTAAGGTTTGCAAAGTGCTATACAAATATTATCTTATTTTATCTTCACTATGACTGAGATAGATACTAATAAATGAGGCACTTAAATAATTTGTTCTGGCTCACACAGCTAATCTATAGTAAGATAGGAATTCAGGTCTTTTTGATTCTGGATTCAATGCTCTAACAATGGCTACACAAAGAAGTTTGTTCACAAAAATCTTTTGAGGTAGGTTAAGGAAAATACCTCTTCTATGATAATCAGAAAAGAAAAATGACTTACCCACAGTCACATGATTGGTGAATATAAGGGGTGGCCTTAGAACATCATTTCTGAATTTAGCACACTTTTCATTATAAAATATTGTCTCACTAAAACCTGATCAGAAATCTGAGAGCTACAATTTATACCTCAGTGATTTTAAATTTCTTATCAAACATCGAAAAACTCAATTTGATTTTTAAGACAATTTCAAGATATGAATATTTTCATATCTGCCAGTATTAGCCCCTACACACTTTAAAATTTACTCTGAAAACTAAATTTTAATATGAACATCAGCTATTTTGTCTTCTGGTAAAAAAAGAAAATCAAAATATATAAAATTATTTTGTTTATCAGAGTTGGTATATGGGGAAGGAGGGAGAGAAAAAATTTAAAGTCTGACTGGCTTTCAGTTAGTGAAAACAAACAGTGCCCTACACTACACATAGTAGATTCTTAGTGAAAATACTGAATGAATGAAATCTGTTTAAAAAAAACAAAAAAAACAAAAAAAACAAATTTGTGAGGAAACAAACCAAAGCTTCTCTTGATATTATATTATATATAGAAATATTATAGAAAGAAACATTTTATTGAAAATGTAAAGTATCACAAGAGTATTCCAAGCAGATGTTATCCATTTGTAGTTCTATCCTCCAAGGATATAAAGAACCTATTTAAAATCCTGAGACAGAACAAGATATGGTTCAGCTAAAAATAAAGCCAAATACTAAATTCTATCTTCCAAGAAAAATCATACCAGAAAGAAAGGGGCTTGTCAAGAACTTATGTGACAGGAAGAATCAAGAAGAATTCAAATCACTTTTCTTTTCCTTCTACAAAATGTGCTTATCTTCTAAAAGTAACTAGATAAAAATATATATTATAATCTCATCATTCTAATTAGTACCATCCTTTCTCATAATGTTAGGAGGGAGCTGAGGGAAATATAATCTTTTCTGGCTGCCTAGTGCAGTGTTTCCTAAACTTGCTATCAAACCCTTTCATGTCCCTTCTTATCAATTTAGCTGAAAGGAAATACAGATTAGTGTATTTTTAGGGCAAAGAAAGACCCTAAGATTCATCTAATCCAGGCCCATTACTTTACCAATTAAGAAACTGAGACTCAGAGGTTAAGTGACTTGTTGAAGGCCATGTAGCTTGGAAGCACTAGAACTAGGATTTCAATTTAGATTTCCTAATCTGATATCCTATGTTTTTACATTACATCTGATGTCCTAGTATCTTCTGACTGGACTCAATTATTCATTCTAAGACTGAATTACTCTGCTAAGGTAAGCATCACAGTATACAAAATGAATTTCTGGAAGAGAATGGAGGCTATTATTTTAAAACTTACCATCTTGACAATAGTTCTCCCCAAGTTTCGAGAATTTTTTCTGCACATTCTTTGGACACATCCCCTGATCCACTCAAGAGAGGTTCATCATTATCTTTAACAGAAGACATAAAAATAGTATTCTAAAAGGGATTGTATTAAGTAGAAAGAATGAGCTAGTTATTTGAAGCTGTATGGTTCTTATTACAAATTTTTTATACTTAATGATAAATAATATTTGTAATAAATTTGATTAATAGCCTTATATGTACCCATCTCTGTATGCATCCAAATATTCTCAACTGGGGGGTTAGAGGAAAAGTGAGGAAGTGGTGGGAGAGACATGAGACATATGTGGAGATCACTGTCAAAAGTTCAGTATTTTCTTCTATAACATGAAAGATCAAAATAGCAATGAGTTAAGTCCTACATCTAAATTATTTTCTTTTGTATAACTTCAGGATAATGTGTATATAGTCTCATTTAAAGCTAGACAAGTCAATGTAATATAACAACAATAATAATATTTACGTGATAAGCCTAATAAATAGACAGGAGGCATATAGTTGGGTTGGAAGGGTTGGAAAATGCTTTACAAATAACTCATTTTATCCTTCCAACAGCTGTTTGGAACAGATGTTATTATTGTCCTATTTTATAGATGAGCAAATAAAAGTAAACAGAAATAATGTGATTTGGCTAGTGTCACATAGCTGTTAAAAGTCTGATGCCACATTTGAAATCAAGTCCTCCTAAACTTTTGTCTGTCTCAGTTCTCTCCTCTAATGGGACTAATAATAGCACTTAGCCGGGAGGGGTTATAAGGGTTAAATAACTTAATTTTTGTAAAGTAATTTGCCAATCTTAAAATGTAACCTAAATGTGAATTTATTATATTAATTTTATTATTTCAAAATTTTATTCTCTTATTGTCAAAAGTAGCTGTGACAAACTAACTGTATGCTAGGTACTATGCTTAGTACCTGCTTATGGTAGATTTATATTTCAATAAAGGAGACAACATACCTATATATATATATATATAGGTATATACTAAATGTTTGGCAATTTCGGTGAAAAAACACTAAAGGAAACCAGGGATTCTAGGTGACAGTGATAACAGCAGTAGAAAGGGAGGGAGATGAGGGTCATATGAAGAACAAAATCACAAGGCTTATAGTAACAACTATGCCAGTGTGGCTGTTTTTTAATAGATATGGGGATGGCGAATAATATGTAAAAAGGCTAGGAAGACTGGTTAGGACCAGGTTGTGAAGGGGTTAAAAACAAAACAGAAATTTTTATTTGATCCTATAGGCAAAAGGAAACCAATGGAATTTACTGAGCAGGGGAGTGATATAGTTAGAGATGCACATGAAGAAAATCATTTAATGGCCATTTGCAAGATTAAAGAGGGAAGATATTTGAGGAAGGGGGTACGAATTAGGAAATGTGCAATGACTGGGCAACTAGGTGGCGCAGTGGATAGAGCACTAGCCCTGAAGTCAGGAGGACCTGGATTCAAATGTGGCCTCAGAAACAACACTTCTTAGCTGTGTGATCCTGGGCAAGACTCGGTGTTTCTCAGTGAAAAGTTGAGGAAAGGGGCAAGATTACGAACCTGAGGCACAAGAAGGATGGTAGTGGCCTCAAGAAAAGTAGAACAGTGCAGGAAAAGTAGGGGGGAGGGGCTGGATATGAAAAATAATGTACATATTTTGGACATACTACCACTAGATTTGGAATCAGATCTTTTGGGTACAAACTTCATTCATGACATTTACTCTCTATCATACTCAGTGTACATGTCATTTAAGTTTTCTGAGTCTCAAATTTCCTGGTGTAAGAGATGGGAGGAATAGACAAGCTAGTTCCCAAGATCCCTTAAAGTTCCAAATCTATAATCTTATGTTTTTACTTCTACTGTAAAGAGAAATAAACAGAAAATACTTAGCAAAGCCATATTTTTCTTTGAGAACCTTTGTAATACCTTTTATTTCAGACTCAGCAAAATTCAGATTTGCTGAATTCTCTCCAATTGGTAGAAATTATTTTATGGAGAAGGGAAAGCTATGTAAGTTTAAAAAGAAAGTCGGCAAATCTTGATGAATTTAAAGAATTCAACAAATGATAATATAATTTATAATCATTTCCATTTTTGAATTGTTTAATATTTAAAATTTCTCACTTTTACTAATTTTAAAACATAGGTTTTATAGGGACTCTTCCTTATTGCATTTTTTCTAGGTCTAATATATATATACATATACGTAATTTACCTTAGAGCAGTAATTACCAACCCTGGAGTTATACCACCTAGAACATTTGCTGCACAGTCAACCTTGCCCATGACAATGAAGAATATGCTACCACTACCAAGATATTTAAGAAAAGACAACATTATGATTTACTTTTTCATAAATCATTACTGAACAATTACTATTTATTAGAACTTTTATTATATACTGAGGGGGATAAAATGATTAGTAAGACTAACCCTTAAGATTATCCAGTCTTAAAAAAAAAAAAAAAAAAAAAAAAAAAGATTATCCAGTCTAGTAGATAAATAAAATCAAATGGAAGCTTATGAGACATAGCTGTGAAAGTACTCATATGAGTGCCACAGGATTTGTAATATAATCCTGACAATATCCTGACAATTGATCCATTATTTAGATCACCACATTCAAAATGTCATTAAATCACATTTTTAAAAATGCTAATATTTAAATATTTTATAATTTGGAAATTTGTAGAAAAACGATCTAGATACTAATTCCATTTATGATACTTAATAGTTCATGGCCTTGGATAAGAAACTTTCTCTTTTAGGCTTCAATTTCTTCTTCTTTAAAATGAGGGGAATGTATTGGATGTTTTCTTTCATCCTGAATAGTATCAGGGAAATGAGCAAAATTCCCAACTGGATACTTTTTTTTAAACAAGAGTTAAAGTAAGGTACCCATCTTCTCAAACCTTCTAATATTAATACATTCTTCTGCATTTCAAAATGCTTTGGGGGCCAAAATATTATTGATTTTGTTACCTTAATAGAAGCCTATTATGGCTTACTCAAAATTCTTAAAAAAAAAAAAAAAAAACCCAAAAACCCTATAGAATATGTATGTATATGTAGGTATAGATGTCTAAAATTTAACAAATATAAGTTTTGATTTTTACCAGTTTTAATTAGATAATAATACCAGATTAATACCATGACTCCAAAAAAGTCAGCAAACAATTTAAGTTATAAGTTTTAGTTTAAATCTTACCTTCCTCTTCATCATCTTCTGGAGGGGAAGGTATCATTGAACTCTGGGACCCTGACTGTGGCAGGCGAAGGGAGGGACTGGCTGTAGTTTTTCTCCTTTCTCTTTCTGATTCACTCTCCAAGCACACAACTTCATATAAAGTGTCAGTGTTACTTTTTCTGTCTTTCTGTTTTATCTTTAGGAAAGAATAGTATGAATTAGGCCCATTTAT
Source organism: Sminthopsis crassicaudata (assembly GCF_048593235.1). Taxonomy (NCBI): domain Eukaryota; kingdom Metazoa; phylum Chordata; class Mammalia; order Dasyuromorphia; family Dasyuridae; genus Sminthopsis; species Sminthopsis crassicaudata. Next base: position 465,014,519 of record NC_133618.1, on the reverse strand, counting down.
TCATTTGTGCTTTTGATTTGATACAGTAGTCTATTCAGCAAGCATTTAAGCTCCTACCATGTGAAGAGGTCTATGTTAGCTCTGCAATTAAAAGAAAAGACTAAATGCAAAAATGATCCCTGTCCTCAAGGACCTTACATTCCACTTAAATAACATGTACATAGGCAAATACAACTGGAGGAGAAAAAGAGAGCAGTTAGGAAGCAAGGAAATAAGAACAAGGACTGGAAGCTGAGAATGTTGACAAATTTTTTTTAGAGGTTTGGTTGTAAAATAAGAGAGATCTATAAAGCGACAATTTGAGGACAACATTAACTGCAGCTTTTTTAAAGATAAGAGAAATCTGTGTTTGTATGTAGATAGCAGGAAAAAGCTAGTAGAGAAAAGAAATATGAAGGTGGGAATGAGTAAAAAAACAAGCTTCCCAAGGAGGAAGGAAGTGATGAAATCTTAAGTGTAACAAGAGTTTGGCCTTGGGAAAGAGAAATTTTTTTACGAGAACAAAGTAAGAGAGAATGGAACATACATGATATATGTATAGATGTTCATTACGTGTGTGTATTTATTTATTTAGTGAAATATTTGTGGAAATTATTGTTCTTCCTTACTTGATGACCAAGATAAATTTGGTGTCATGTCTCCCTGTTTCTAAAGATGAATTTTCCCCTATGAGGAAAACTTCCTACTGCTGAGACTAATAGGATTTTTAAAATGGAAGCATTTTGTGCTTAATTTTTGGAAAGCAAATAAAGGTAATGCCTTCACAACCTAAATTAGAAATTAAAAAAAGAAGACAACAAATACTGAATAATTTTTTTTAAAAAAGTATCAGTCCAACAACCATTCACAATTTAATACAGTTTTATGCCATCAGTCAGTTACTGAGATTTTATTAAGCATTGGTATTATATCCTCAGATGTCAGAGTGAATACTTCATCTTCAGTGATGCAACTATACTACACATTGACGAAACTGGAATTTAAGAGAAATAGATGAATATTTACAAAATTATAAAATGTTCCGTTGACAAAACAAGAAAATAAGTAAAACAAACAAATTTCTGAAGAAAAGGCACAGATCATTACCGATCTGCTAAAACTGACCTGATTAAACCTGATAAAAAGATACTGGGATAATCTTAATAACAACAAAAGAACATGTAAATTTAATACCATACACATATATAAAACTGTTTTCAAACATAATTCTTGTGAATTAAAAATCATTAAAATAGTGATAAAAGTTATAATGCATACAAGTTTGATTAAAATAAAAGATGACTTGTTAATTTACTTAAACTTCCAAAATTTTAAGGCACAAAAGTTTGTTGTCTTCAGACAAATATTTGCAGCTCATGGCATTAGTTGTTGAAATTTTCTTCATTACCTTAAAAAGGATTCATCCAAATAAAAAGAAAAGTGGTAGAATAAATTTGTGACATTCCCTCCCTCATTTCTGCTTATTGTCAGGTAAATGACAACTAGGTCATTGTCACTTAAGATAGAATGGATGTAAAATTGGCTAGCACATTCATCAAAGGTTAGGTTTGCAGTAGGAACTGTTTTAACTATTCATTCTACCCATATGAAGTTATTTTTTGGCAAAATGATTCTAGGTTAAAAGAGAATATGTTAGACAAAAGTATTATGCTGAAATATTTTGTAACCATGTTCAGAATTTAAATAAATTCTATCCACCTAGAATCCCTATAGCTCTATCATGGATTGCAGAGTATGTATATATGATTATTTCATAGGGGATGATAGATGTCCAATAGAGAGAAACTACAAAAGTCTGAGAAAGATCAGGATAGATTTGGTACTTTGAAATTTAAATGAAGATTCTAGCAGAAAAATAGTTACTATATGAGATTAGTTTAGAAATAAGGATATATCTGCTATTACTTCTCACAACAATCCTGTAAAATAGTTGTACAAGTGCTATTATTTCCTATTTTACTGAAACAAAAATTGAGTCTGGGAAATTTTGGCCAAGATCACATGAAAGAGGCAGTCTCTCTCATCTAGGTTTTCTGATATCAAGTCTAGAAACTCATTTATATTTTCTGAAATTTGCAAAAAATAAAAAATAAATAAGACAAAACTATAATAATAAAGCTAGCTGTTTTAAGAAGGTGCTTGCCCTAAGGTAAATATTCAAATAGATCTGTGATTTTATCAAGGTGAATTTTCTTTCCAGTAAGTACTTCAGATTATCACCCATTCATGTCTGCTTATCCTGTGCAATTTTTAAACTTGTCCTCCTAAGCATGCTCCAAAGTTTTGACCCAATGTGCTAGAGGTCTTCTTGGATTCTTGAGGGCGCCAATAGAACACACAAATTGTCCAATGATTATCTCTAGCTCTCACCATGTTTTTAAAAACAAATCACACTTCTATTTAATTATGTCCTTTACACTGCTTCTTTATAATTTTTTGTAACAGGATGCAGCCTGCTCTTGCTCACTACATACCTCTTAATTGCCCTTTGGGTAATCCTCAGCTTCAGTCTTTGAAAACTAGTATACTTCATAACTTACAGCTATACAACATCAATAAAAGAAAAATGCTACCAAAAAGATGATATTTTGTGTCAGGGAGAAGCTTAAGTTGTTAAAAATAATCCAAGATATTTATTTTTATTTTATTGAGTCCAATGCACTAACATATTCATTTGCTACTCTCCAAGTTATATGTGCTAAATATAAAAGCGATATAGGTCATCTAACTGGAATAATAGATAATCTTTATCCACTGTTTTTTTTTTTTTTTTTTTTTTTCTTTTGAGGCAATCAGAGTTAAGTGACTTGCATAGGGTCATACAGCTAGTAAGTATCTGAGGCTGGACTTGAAGTCAGGTTCTCCTGACTCTAGGACCCGTGCTTTATCCACTGTTACTTAGCTACCCCTCTACTCATTTGTCTTGTGTGCAGTTAGATTAAACTCCTTTTACTGATTATAGGTACCAATTAGGAGGCTCTCCAGTGTTCTTTCTGTCAGTTATCTGACTTTATCTCTGTGTCAGACACTATTCTAAATGCTAGAGAAAGAAAAAAATCCCTGCTGTCAAAGTCTAGTGGGAAAAGACTTCATGCAAACAACTATATACAAACAAACTTTATACAGAAGAAATTGGAAATAATCACCAGAGGGAAAGTACTAACATTAAAGTGGATAAGAAAGAGTTTATTACAGAAAAGGGGGGGGGGGCTTTAGCTGAGATTTCAAGGAAGCTGGGATGTGGAGAAGAAAAAAGTGACAGTCTTGGGAATAAGATGATAAAAATGCAGAGCTGTGACATGAGTGTCTGGTGAAAGAACTAGCAAGTAGGCTAGTGCTCCTGAATCACAGAATACATGGAGGATTTTGTGGAGAAGAGTAGAAGAGAGAGGGAGAAGAAAAAGGGGAGGAGAGAAGTTTAAGATTAATTTGACAGCTGAAAGAAGCTAGGCTGTCTGGTGAGAAACTTGAAGCAAGGAGACCAAAGAGCAGTCTGTTTTAATAGTCAAGGTACAAAGTAATGAGGTAAAAGTTTATACCAAGGTGGTGACAGTATTAGAGAAGGGGATGTTGAAGCTAAAAATGATAAAAGCTTTTTCTGAAACTTGATACTTTTGGAACAATATATACTGGAACATATATACATATAAAATATATAGTATATGAAAGACTCTACCATCTCTAGGGAACATATCTTCAATTTAGATTGCTGTGACAGTTTAGACTGTTACAAGACAGTAGCAAACATCTTTGTAAATATGAGCCTCCCTCTTTTAATCATTCTTCTGATATTAATGATATGAGAGATACTGAATAGGGTTATCATTGTTACTTCTTTCAAGGAATCATATATAATGCTGATGGAGAAAGCCTTTACAGTGACAATTTGCTTGACTAAATTAAATGCTTTTTTATATTCAACAATCATGTTACTGATGAACAGAATATCTTATTGATTTTCACCAGGAAACAAGTCTTGGAAATCACAGAGGTTAATAAATAAGATAAACTCTGATGTAATTAACTGTGACATACCTGAGGCAGTGTGGTCATAACAGAATGTAATCTTTTAAAAGGTGATCCAAGGAGGTTCCAGTACTGCTTAGCTAACGTTTTAGTTGCTAAGTACCTGCTATTCTGGCACTTAGTAAGGATCTCCCACATGTAATGCATAATAAGTGCTTATTGATTGATGGTAGTTATCCAATTAGAAACATTACAGAATTTTTCTATCAAAAAGAACCATAGAGACCATCTAATTCAAACCACACTTGAGCAAAATTCTTACTTAACAATAAAATAATGACAAATATTTGCTGAATAATTTCTGGTGAAGGAAAACCTTCTGAGGCAGTTAATTAAAAGGCAGCCATAATTAATTAAGTAAGCACAATGAAAAATACATTGAAAAATAAGATTTAGGAATGAGAAATTAAAGACTCTAAAGGCTTAGACTACAAAGAAGCTTCATACCTATATATCATGCTTTCTTCAGAAATGGAGTCATAAAGCACTGGATGGGAAAGCATCAAATGAGTTTAAAAATGAAATTGGGGGCAGCTAGTTGGTACAGTAGATAGAGTACCAGCCCTGAAGTCAGGAAGACGTGGGTTCAAATCTGATCTCAGACACAACACTTCCTACCTAGGTGACCCTGGGCAAGTCACTTAACCTCAATTATCTCAGTAAAAAAAAAAAAAAAAAAAAAAAAAAAGAACATCATAATAGACAAGAAACAACTAATCACAAAAATGTGAATTAGCTGTACAGTCAGATCATCAACTTATTAGAGCAAAGATCAAAACAACCATCAAATTAAAAGAATCAAAAGACATGGCATACAATTGAGACACCTCCAGCTTGTCTTATTTAAATAAGCCGTAGGTGTAAAATAAATGAGGAATAGGTAAAAGAACACATATAGAAAAAAAGAAGAGAACTTTACTGAAAGGCTAAACAATGTAAACCAACAAACCAACATAAAGCCCTAACAAGCCTACAAACTACCTTGGCCAGCAAATGTTTCCTTTCCGGATCAAAAAGAAGACAGCAACTAAGGACAACAGCAGTTAGATATTCATTTAGTAAATACTGTGAAGGAAGATTTGATATTGCAAGACATGATCCCAATCATCTCATAAAGCATATGATTCCAGTTACATGAAATTTGAAGGTACAAGATGAATAATTAAAAATGGAAAAGATCTGTAAGGATTCCCATAACACTCTTTTACTCATTAATGACAGTTTTAACTACTATATTTAGACCTTTAAAATCACAGGCCAGATTTTAAGGAAGGAGAAATAGCCCTAAAGAAGCCATAAAATGGAAAAAATAGATTAAACCAAGTAAATACAAAAAAGATCTAGGTTGCAGGTGAAATGATTTTGAGGATATTAAATTTTCCTTTTGAAGCATAGACTGAAAAAGTAGACAAAGCAGCCCAAATTTCTTAAGTTATTTAGAAAAAGGGATGCTACTAAATACTCAGAAGAAATTATCAAAAAGGCAACTGAAAAAATATCAATAATTACCACTGATAAGAATTTTTTCCTATGTGATCAAAATTTTTAGAGATCAATTTACATAGATTTGGAGAATATTTCAGATATTTCAGAATATATTCAGATATCAGATATCAGAAAAGATATCTTCTTTTTTTAAAAAAGGAGAGAAAATATAAGATTCTACTGAACTTTGTTATTATTTAAAAAAAAAATTGGGGTAGAGCAAAATGAGTTTTTAAAGACTTTCCCTCCTGGCAAGTTGTTAAGCATGCATATGTCAGTATCATACATGATTCCTTGAAAGAGGTAAAAATAAAAATAATATCACTCAGTGATCTTCTGATTATTACTATCAAACAGTTGAAAAATAGAGATTTTTTTTTATCAAAATTACTTGCCATTTTTATGTAGGATTTCTAGAATAGAGTAAAACCAAAGAGTTTCCCTATGGATGGCAAATTTCTGCAGACCTTGTTAGCAGATGACATCATGCTCACTGTATCAAACTATAGAACTGTATAAAGCCTCAAGTGAGATCTACTCAAAAAACTTTGGCCTAATTATCTGTTTAGGGAAAAGCAAAACAGATGAAGAATTCTTATTATTCAGACTACTACATTTGGAAAGACAATAATAGATCTGGTACATTACTAGATATTTCTTGGACAAATGTATTGGCTAAACAATAAAGTAGAATCAAAACTGAAAAAGTATAAAAGAATAGATTGGACTGCTCTGGAAGTTATAAAGCACTTTTAATGATTCCAAGTTTTGTGAAATAAAAGCCCACTTTTTCAAACATCAGTAATCTTCAGGTGATGCTGAATGGTTGTGAGTCACTGAATACCCACATATATAGAATAAAAGTTAAGGGCTACCTAAAGACAATGGAGAGGTACTGGTGGGCATAAGCAAACTGAAAAATATTATCAATAAAGGACTGTGATGGAAAAATGGTGTTAAGAATGGCATCAGCAAGCTATATTACTGGAAAAAGAGGTGAGCTGATCATGTCATAAGAATAAGGAATAACCAAGAGGGGCTATGCATGCTTCAATATTTTCCTATGATTTTAAAATATCCAGAAGAAAATACCCAGCATGCTAGGTAGAACTTATATGGAAGATTGTGGGAAGGCTTGAACAAGTCTCACAGCAAGAAATTTGACAAATAGATTGTGATCTGCAAAAATCGTTCCAGAACCAACATTGATGAAATCAAGGAATCACTAAAGTTTTAAATTAACTGTTAGGTTTTCCTCACTGAATCTTTCTCCCTATACATTATAACCTTTGATCTTACTTCTGTGCTCTGAAACTACAACATATGAGAAGAATAACTCAATAATATTTCATAAATTAAAAGAAATGGTTCTTAGGGATACTAGAACCTTTGGCTTTAATTTTTAACTTAAAGAATTTCCTGCTGTATAGCTGATATATCAACTATCTCTCACCCATCATAGCTAAGCTATTGACAAAGCCTATCAATTTTATCATGCCACATTTCTCAAATATGCACCCTTTTCCCCTCTGACACTATTACTACTCTAGTGCAGGCCATCACTGTCTCATGCGGAATTACTACAATAGCCTGCTAATGGGTTGGCTTTCTTTAAGCGTCTTCCTACTCTAATCCATCATCCATTCAACTGCCAATATGATTTTCCTAAAACAAAGGTTCAATCATGTTACCACCCCTATTCAATAAATTTCAATGCCCCGATTGCCTCTAAGAACAAATATGAAATTGTTTGCCCTTCATAACCCAATCCCATTCTACTTTCCAGTCTTTTTATAACTTACTATTTGCCATATTTAGTTTGATCCAGTGATACTGGCCTCCTGGCTGTTTCACAAACATGTCTCTCCAACTCTGGGTCCTGAGCATTTTCTTTGACTGTTCCCCATATCTAGAACACTCTCCCTCCTCCACTCTGACTACTGACCTTTTTAGTTTCCTTTGAGCCCCAACTAAAATCCTTCCTCTTACAGGAAGCCTTCTCCATGCCCCAATCCCAATGCCTTTTCTCTGTTGATGATTTCCTACTTATCCTATATAGAATTTGCTTTGTATATATTTGTCATCTCCCCCATTAAAGTATAAGGTCCTTAAGAAAAGGTACTTTCTTTTGTCTCTTTTTATGTTCCTAGCTAAGCTTAGCACAGTGACTGACATATAGTAGGGACTTAATAAATCTTTATAGAAAAGAAATGAAAATGGCTCCCCAAAATAGCCTAACTAGGATTGACTACTATTTTTCTTTTCAATAAACTGACATTTAAATTTATCAGTCATTTACACCTGTTAATCTGATTAGCATTAGCTATTTTCCTAGAGTTTGAACTGAAAATAAATTTTCTGAACTTTTAAAGTCAAAGACTTGACCTATGACACCATCCATTTAAGGTTTCGATTGCAGAAAGAGGCAAACAGTCCAACATTCTTCCTTTTTATATCATAATTGCAACATTAAGGGAACCTATAAAGCAAAATATTCAAAGCAGCATTCTTTTAAGTAGCAAAAAAATAAATAAATAAACAAAACAAACCATAAACTAGAGAGTGTACATCTACTAGGGAATGGCCAAACTCTGGTACATGTAAAATTATTCTACTATAAGAAATGATGAATAAAAAGAATTTAGAAAGAAACAAGAAGACTGGAATAATGTGATACAGAGTGAAAAAAGCAAGGCTAAGAGAGTAACGTATACAATGACTATGATAATGTGAAAGGTATTTTTAAAATTAATTGAAAATTTGATGGACAGAAAAACATTGATCCTAGAGAAATGAAATAGAAACATTTTCCTACTCTCTGCAGAGTGATGAGTACAATGGATGTGGATCAGCACATATTATCAGATGCTAGTTGCTGTGTCATTAGTGGGCTTTGCTTTAATCTTTTTCTTTACTATAAGGAAAGATTTCAGTGGAATAATGCTCAGGGGAAGTGATTTTGATGTTCAAAAAAGGCAGAAATAATCTAAATATAAATGAAATAATGGGTTCCAAGACACAGTGCCTTTATCAATTTTTAGTAAATAATATTTAAATGGTCTACTTTTATCTTCTACAAAAAGCAGATAATATTATTCACATTGCTTAATTTTACAGAGCAATTGTGAGAAAAGTGCTTGGCAAAATTTCTAGTATTAGACAAATGTAAGATCTTATTATTTAAGAAAACTATTTAAACCATCAACAAAAATCATGTTCCCAAGCCCTAGAGCAAACTCTTGAAATGGTCAAAATTAATTTTTATCAATATCTATATTTAAAAATACAGGCAGCAGGAAATAAAATGAATATTTCTAATTTTAGGTTGTTAAACCAAATAAATACCTTTGAACTTTAAGTTGGTTCTAGATTTTTCACCCTAAGGATTGAACAGAAGGGATGAATACCTGTTTTAGCTTCAAAAAGAAGTTCTCAGTAGTGCTGCGTTTGCTGAAGGGCCAGAATAGCCTTTCATTAGGTGAACAAACTCGGACTTTTGTCTCCAGAAGAAATCGAACAGGTTCCTGCACTTCTGTTATGACCAAATCAACAGCTGCAGTCATGAATAGCACTTTGTCTGAAGACAGGAAGAATAGGATAGCAACTCGTTTGCATGATTAAGACAAAACATGATTCTCTTAATTCTACAAAATAAACTTTAGTAAATTTTGATACAGTTGCATATAATAAAATAATTAAAAATAAGTTTCTATTAAAGAAATCTTAGAAAATCAACAAGATTAATATGTAACTAAAATAAGCTTTGATCTAATTAATTGTAACACATCTGAAGCAATGCTCTTCCCTCAAGATAAAGATTGAAACTCATGACCAAAAGTTTTTCTGCCATAACTTTTTATCTAAAAGAAATAGTATTTTGCTTACAGCTCAATTCATATTTCAACAAATTCCAATAGACTGGAATTCAAAAAGAATTATGGAGATTATTTAGTGTATCTCCATTTTACAGGTGAAGAAATAAGGTAGTAAGGTCATAATTTGCATACACATTAGGGAGATGCATCGTGTAACAGCAAATACCACTAACATAGCAACAAGAGTAACTCAACATTACCTAATTCCAAACTCTCAAACCTCATATTTTGCCTATTACTAAGACAATCTATTTGTAATAGAGCTACTCCTAATTCTGCTACTACTTAGATTGTTGATTTTGTGCAAATTATGTTACCTTAAAGTAATTCTTGTTGCTACTTCAGTGGTATTTGTTGTAACACAATCTGTGAGCTGTTATTGTGCCAATGGTAACAACAATATGAAGCTTATTGAAGCATTAACACAAATAACTGTTAGGGAGAAAATACCTTTTGGTGTTTCTTCATTTACAACCTGGAAGTGTGGAGATTTGGGGTTCCAGCTACCAGTAATGATATAAGACTTCCCATCTGAACTTTTTCCCATTGATTCCTAAGGAAAAAAATGAAAGCAAACCTAAACCAAAATGTGACCTGGTAGCAGTTAATGGTCATTCTGCTGTCTCTTCAAAAATAGTAGCTGATATGTATATGCTTATTATAATTTATAATAATATTTTATAAACCAAATTTAAAATTCTATTTATACATACAACAGTCCAGTGAGAATGGTAAACAAGGATTAAAAACACCATTCTGTAAATGAGGAAAGAGGTACAGAGAGGATAATTTGTCAGAGTTCATATGGCCTTTATTGGATATGTCTAAAACTTCATTGTGGAGATACCAGATACCATTCAACTGTACTGCATATTTTCATACAAAGTGGAATTAGAGCTATACATATGAAAAAGTGAGCGCAAGGGAGTAAAGGTTTAAGCACATTGCTTTACGAACTTGATGAGTTCCTAAAAAGTTAACTTTTGAAAGGAATGGCTTTAAAGTAAATAATGCTCTAAATATGATAGATGAACTCAACATTTAAAGGCATCTATTTGGTAAATTTGGATTTTCCCATTTCAGGTTAGCAGAAAGTGGGTTGCAGAAGCATTAAGTGTTAAACCAGAAGCTTAGTGGTTTAGAAAGACAACATTTTGCAGACAGAGGGAAACAAAGTACAAAAGTTTAATTCTAAAGAAGAGTCATTATCAATAAAAAAGAAAAGATCAATTATGTTGATACAGAAATTTGGAGTACAACAAAATAGTTTTACACTCATCATTTTCTTTGATTCACAGAATCAAAGGATGTTAGTCTGAAGGGCTCTTAGAGAATATTCAGCATGTCTCTCTTCCCTTTATAAGAGATGGAAATCCAAGAAAGCTAAATAACTTGTTTTAAGTTACTATAGAGCATGGCATAATAGAAAAAGGATTGGGTATGAACAGTTGTGTGATCTGGGGTAATCAACATACCTATAAATTTTTTTTTTTTAATTTTTTATTTTATTTTATAATTATAACATTTTTTGACAGTACATATGCATGGGTAATTTTTTACAACATTATCCCTTGCACTTACTTCTATTCAGATTTTTTCCCTTCCTCCCCCAACCCCCTCCCCCAGATGGCAAGCAGTCCTATATATGTTGAATATATTACAGTATAATTTAGATACAATATATGTGTGTAGAACCGAATTTTTTGTTGCACAGGAAGAATTGGATTCAGAAGGTAAAAATAACAGTTTACATTCATTTCCCAGTGTTCCTTTTCTGGATGGAGGTCTGCCACCCCTTACCGGATTTATGCCTAAATGACTTATTCTCCAAGAACTAATCTACAACGGAAACATTGCTACCGCCACTATTATAGCCCTTTCCGCCCTACTTAATTTATTCTTTTACATACGAATTATCTATGCATCAAGCCTTAGCTGTTTCTGTCCATCATTAATCAATTGGAATTGGATTAGCTCTTCTCTATGTTGAAGAAATCCACTTCCATCAGCATACATCCTCGTACAGTATCATTGTTGAAGTGTATAATGATCTACTGGTTCTGCTCGTTTCACTCAGCATCAGTTGATGTAAGTCTCTCCAAGCCTCTCTGTATTTCTCCTGTTGGTCATTTCTTATAGAACAATAATATTCCATAACATTCATATACCATAGTTTACCCAACCATTCTCCAATTGATGGACATCCATTCATCTTCCAGCTTCTAGCCACTATGAAAAGGGCTGCCACAAACATTTTGGCACATACAGGACCCTTTCCCTTCTCTAGTAGTTCCTTGGGGTATAAGCCCAGTAGTAGTATGGCTGGGTCAAAGGATATGCACATTTGGATAACTTTTTGGGCATAATTCCAGATTGCTCTCCAGAATGGTTGGATTCTTTCACAACTCCACCAACAATGCATCAGTGTCCCAGTTTTCCCACAGCCCCTCCAACATTCATCGTTATTTGTTCCTGTCATCTTAGCCAATCTGACAGGTGTGTAATGATACCTCAGAGTTGTCTTAATTTGCATTTCTCTGATCAATAGTGATTTGGAACACTCTTTCATATGAGTGGAAATAGTTTTAATTTCATCATTTGAAAATTGTCTGTTCATATCCTTTGACATACCTATAAAATTTAACCACAACTGTGGTGAGTTGTCACCAAAAGTCAATTAAATGATGTGTATAAAATAGCTGCACAAAACCCCTGAAGCTTGGTTTAGTGCACCGTCTACCCTGGAAACAGAGCTTTACTTTAACAAAAAGTTAAAAGCCAAATAATAGGTTGGGAACAACAGTGAGTGAACAACAGAAAAACAGAGAAAGATTCTGACCATAGAAAATTACTATGTGCACAAGGATGATCAAAATATATACTCAGAAGATGATATCAAAGTCAAAACTCCTATATCTAATGTCTCTAAGAAAAATAAGAATTGGTCTCAGGCCATGGAAGAACTCAAAAGGGATTTTGAAAACAAGAGAAATAAAGGAAAAATTAGGAAGAGAGATGAAAATGATGCAAAAGGAAATGTAAAAAGCTAATGAGGAAAAAGAATGCCTTAAAAAGCAAAATTGGCCAGATGGGAAAGGAAATAAAATTAGAATTGAGGGAATAGAAGCAAATGCTTTATGACAAATCAAAATACAAAAAAAAAAAAAAGAATGAAAAACAATGTGAAATATCTCATCGGAAAAAAAAAGCCTGGACATCATCTTTAGAGAAATTATCAAGGAAAACTACTCTGATATTCTAGAACTACAGGGCAAAATAAAAATTGAAAAAAATCCACCAATCATCTACTGAAAAAGATGAAAATGAAAATTTTCATTAATATTATAGCTAAATACCAGATCGACTAAATCTTTCTGGACAGTCTAAATATTGTAGAATCAGTTGGGATAACATGAGATTTAGCAGCTTTTACATTAAACACTTACAGGGCTTGGAATATGACATCCTGGAAAGCAAAGGAGCTAATATTATAGCCAAATTATCACCTAATCAGCAAAATTGAGTCTAATCCTACAGGGGGAAAAGTGGGCATTTCAATGAAATGGAGGATTTTCAGGCATTCATGATAAGAAGACCAGAGCTGAACAGAAAACTTGATTTTCAAATACTGGACTCAGAAGAAGCAAAAGAAAACAATTAGGAAAGGAAAATCAAAAGGGACTTAACAAAGTTTATTTGTTTATACTCCCATATGGAAACATGATACTTGTAACTCATAAGAACTTTTTCATTATAATGGCATTGGAAGGAATATATGTAGACAAGGCAAAGGTATGAGTTAAATATGAAGGGATAATATATAAAAAATAAAATAAAATCAAGGGGTGAAAGAGGATTGTACTGGGAGAAAGGAAAAAGAAGAGGTAGAATGTTGTAAATTATCTGCCATAAAAAAGGCAAGAGAAAGCTTTTACAATGGGAGGGGAAAGGGAGTGAATAAACATTATTCTCAACAGAATTTGCTCAAAGAAGAAATAATATACACATTCAATATGGGTATAGAAATCTATCTTACTCTTCAGGAAAATAGGAGGAGAAGATACAAGAAGGGGTGGAGAGTGTCAAAAGAAAGGACACACTGGGGGAGGGGCTGGTCAAAAAACAAAACACTTTTGAGGGACAGGGTGAAAGGAGAGAAAGAATAGAATAAATAGGTGGGAAATACACTTAGCAATAATAATTATGAAAAGATTTTGAAGCAAATTTCTTTGATAAAGGCCTTATTTCTCAAATATACAGAGAACTGATTCAAATATTTAAAAAGTCATTGATCAAAGGATATGATCTATACACAAAGGATTATAAAACCATACATATCCTGACCTAACAATACCATTACTAGGAATGAATCCCAAAAAAGACTTATTTAAAAAGGAAAAGAACCTATATGTAGAAAACATTTGTAGCAGATCTTTTCTCAGAGCAAATTGGAAATTAAGAGGAAGCCCATCATTTGGGGAATGGCTAAATAAATTGTGGTATGTGATTATGAAGGAATATTATTCTTCTATGAAAAATGACAAGTAGGATATTATTAAAAAAACAAAACAAAACCTGGAAAGTCTTCCATGAGTTCAAACAAAGTGAAATATATTGTGTACCTAGTAAAAGCAAAGTTATGGGATGATATTCTATAAAGGACTTTGCTAGTCTCAGCAAAATAATGATCCAACACTACTCTGAATGACTTAGCATGAAAACATGCTAGCCATTCCTTCAAAATTAGAATTGAAGAAATAGAAGCAAATGCTTTATGAGAAGTTAAAATATAATAAAAAAAACCCAAAAGAACTGATTGTATCTGAATGCAGACTAAAACATACTTTTTAAAAAAACTTTTTTTCTTGAGGTTTTGTTTGTTTATTTGTTTGTTTGTTTGGTGATCTATGTTTTCTTTTGTAACCTGATTTTTATGGAACTGTTTTACCTAACTTCACATTGGCCTTTTTAATAGGTGGTGTGCGAGGAGATACAAGGAGAACCTGGAACTCAAATTTTAGAAATGACTGTAAAAATAATGTTTTACATGTAACAAGGGAAAATTAAAATATTAAAACAACAACAAAAAAGAGGGTCTATGGCTAGATATATAAAATCTGGCTATCTTTGCTACAGTGGAGTCATAAAGGATGAGGCTTGAGAAAAAGCCAATAAACTTGGCAATTAAGAGATCATTTGTAATTTTTGAGAGAGCAGTTTCAGTTGATTGAACAGATATAAAAGACAATATAAAAACATGAAAGATCAGAAAAATGAGGTGGACTGGTCATGTGACAATGATAGATGATTATAACTTGGCAATATTCAAAAACAAAAAGAATCAAAGGAAAACCTCCAACATTTGAGAACTTAGGTTTAAGTAGCGTGGTAGGATAGAGATTTTCACTGTGTATCTAACCAATGAATTTTTATGTACACACATCCCTTCTCCCTTGGATTAATTCAATAGTCTCCCAATTGATCTTCTTACTTCATGTCTCTCTCCATCCTGTACATGCACCAATGTGACTTTCATAACACACAGTTCTAACCATTACTCCATAATTATTATACCATAAATTTCAATGGTTTTTTATTGTTTCTAGGATATCCTCTATTTACTATGGTCCACTTGCTGTTCCTCAACAAGTGAGTGAGACTAGATCAACCAAGGTTCATGAATTTGTTTTTTTAAATTAATTTTATAATCATATTTCAATACAATTGTTTTCTTTTGTAATTTTATGCATTTGATGCATTGTTGGTGGAATTGTGAAATGATCCAACCAATTGTGCATACCCTTTGCTCTAGCAGTGCTACCACTGGGTCTATATCCCAAAGAAATCATAAAAGAAGGAAAAGGACCCACATGTACAAAAATGTTTGTAGCAGTTCTTTTTCTGGTAGCAAAGAACTGGAAAATGAATAGGTACCCTTTATTTGGGAAATGGCTGAATAAGTTGTGGTACGTGAAAATAATGGAAGATTTTGTTTTATAAAAATTATGAACAGGATGATTTTAGAAGTCTTAAAAAGATTCACATGAACTCATACTGAACTAAACAAGCAGAACCAGGAATACATTGTATACAGTAACAGCAAGATTGTGCAAAGACCAACTATGACAGACTTGGTTCTTTCTCAGTGGTTCAGTGATCCAAGATAACCCAATAAACTTTGAATGGAAAACAGCATCCACATCAAGACAGAGAACTATGGAGACTGAATG
Source organism: Sminthopsis crassicaudata (assembly GCF_048593235.1). Classification (NCBI taxonomy): domain Eukaryota; kingdom Metazoa; phylum Chordata; class Mammalia; order Dasyuromorphia; family Dasyuridae; genus Sminthopsis; species Sminthopsis crassicaudata. The sequence continues at coordinate 464,998,903 of NC_133618.1, read as the reverse complement.
TTAAATCATGCTATGTTCACTTTTTCCTTTTTTCTCTCATGGTATTCCCTTTTGTTCTGATTTTTCTTTCCCAACATGATTCATAAGAAAATAAGTTTAAAAAAAAAAAAAAAACACAATGTTGTTTTTTATGTGTAACTGGGGGAAATTTTTAAGGGAAAAAAAGAATGCATTTAAAAAATTATTCATGATGGGTTTATCAGATTGCCAAAAAATACCAAAAAAAAGGTTAAGAACCCCTGGACTAGATGACTTCTAAGTTCCCTACCACCTTTAAATCTTACAAAACTATAGTCTTGTGAAGGATCTATAATTTTAAAGAGGAGGATACTCCCACATAGACTATAGAAAGCTAAAGCTGTAAGGGACTTTAGAGATCATTTGGTTTAATCCCTTCATCTTATGGTGAGAAAACAGAGGCTTAGAGAAGATAAGGAGACAACTAGATGGCCCAGGGGATAGAACACTGGGTCTGAAGTCAGGAAGACCTAAGTTCAAATCTGGTCTCAGATACTAGCTATGTGACCCTGGACAAGTCCTTTAACCTCTGTCTGCCTTAATCCACTGGAGAAAAAGTAGCAAACTACTCTAGTATCTCTGCCAAGCAAACCCCAAGGACAGTGTTGGTAAGGTTCATTGAGTCATGAAGTCAGACACAACTAAATGCTGAACAAAAGAAGATAAACGACTTGCATGAAGTCATCTAGATACCTATTTAAATCTAGACAGCTATGACTCCAAATCTGGTGACTTCTATCACACAATTCTCTCTCAAAGTATAGTTGTAAGAATAGGTAGCAAGAGAAGAATGATTTGTTCCTTACTGAGCAAATAAAACATAAACCTGCCATCAAAATGTAATCATACCAGATCTAGTAAGTGCATGTCACTATTCCGCACATCTTTTCCAGGGCTAAGGAGAAGGCCAAAACATCTGCAAAAAACAAAACAAAACAAAAACAAAAACAAAAAAAAAACAAAGAAAAAAAAAAGAGTACCAATATTAGTCTGGAAAAAGAAAACCACATGTAGTAAATAAAGTTTAAGGTGTAAAACAATTGATTAATTTATGATGCTCTGATTAAAGCTTATTTAAACTGTCAATTTCTTAATATTCCTGCATAGATTTCTTCCTCAAATATTTTACCATGATATGCAAGTGATCCAGGGTTTTCAAAGGATATGCCCAGCAGAGTGAAAGGTATGGTGGTTACAATTAAATTAAGGACAGGGTCATCAATGGATAATGTGTCATTCAAGGGCGAGATAAATAAAATGCAGAGTGGCTTATCACCAAAGAGTTCAAATTGATTTTGGCAACTGCAACTTACCATGACATGGAAGGGCAGCTATTACAGATTGTTAAAATGTTAACTATTTCTAATCCTATATAATTTTGATTGGCAAAAATATAATCCAATTCTCAATAAAAACAAAAAAGCTAAATAAGCACTATAAAACTGAAAAAAAAAAAAATGAGGTCAAATTTTATTTAGCAATAATGTAGATCTGGCAAATATACCAGGGCAAAATCTAGGGGAGATACTGCAGGTTGAAAATAGTTACCAGTTAAAAAAAAAATGCCAAAAACTCAAGTATAACAATTAAACTTATATTCTTTCTATCTGACCACCAGTTCCTAGAACAGTGTGTACTGTCTTAAGATAGTGGCTTTATATATGCTTGTTGAATGGCCAAATGAGACAAAGATCAATATGTCTCTAAAAGTAAAGTGGGAATTTTTACTCTTCATTAAATGCTTTAAAAAATCTCAATTGAACCTGAAGTTTCAAGTTTTTGAAAATGCTTACCTTTCAATGATAAGTTCTTTGTTACTTGTTTGTTGGACATAAATGACAATCTTTTTATCAATTCCCTGTCGAAGTTTGAAGCATTGCCTGTCCTTGTCTTTAGGAACTGCACTATAAATCCCCCCCCCCCAAAAAAAGTTTTCATTAATTTAAGTAAGATTATAAGTTTATTATTAAACACTGATACAACTAAGTAAACTTGGCTTTCAAATTTATATGCTATTTAACTACTTTATATTCATCATATTTGGCAGTTATAACTGCATTATAGCATTGTTACAAAATTATATCAATATAATACAATATATGTAATTATTCCCCTACTTCCAGATATTTAGGTTGCAACCCCCTCCCCCCCAAAACAAACAAACAAACAAACAAACCTGGAAGCAATCACAAATAATGCCACTATGAAAATATTTGAACAGAGAACTATCATTTTGTTTGTCTTTGCTAACATTTTCAAGGTATATTTCAAATATCAGAGCAAAAGGAATGATTTTTTTTGGTAACTTTATACTGTCAAAAGTGCTTTCCAAACAGTCTACAAAGTTGTAATTCTACCAGCAATGACTGAGTGTACTTGTTTCTCCACAATCTAGAAGCAGAGTTTGAATGTTTTTGATTATTTTTGCCAATTTGATTAGTATGATGATTTAATTTAAATTTAAGCAATAAGATTTATTTGTTTTCAAAGTTGATTTAATTTGTATGTCTGCAATAATTATGAAGTTGCACACTTCAGTGATTATTACACCTGTGTTCCTCTTTTAAAAATTCTTATTGCTTTTATTAATTTTAGATAGTATGTTCTTGTCATGTATATTAGGTGGCATAATAACATTTCTGGGGTATGAAGTGGTGAGAGAATTGGGGTCAAGTGACTTGCCTAGGGTCATATAACTAATATGTATCAAGTGTCTGAGATTGGATTTGAATTCAGGTCCTCCTGACTCCAGGGCTGGTGCTCTATCCACTGTGCTACCCATCTGGCCCTATAATTTTTAAAACCTAAATCTTTGTGCTTTCTTTTTTTCCCCTGAATATAAATAGTGAAGCTCTGAAGGGATCTTGCCTTTGGCACCATAGATATAGTATCAAAATATAATATGAAATTTCTACTAAAATGCCAGGATGGCACAGTGGGGAAAATGTTGGATTTTGAGTCAAAGGATCTGTGTGACCCTGAATAAGTCATTACCTCTTTGGGATTTAGTTTCCTATAAAAATGAAGGGAGCTGATGAAGTAAATCTTTTCTAAGGTAGCTTCCATATCTAAATCTATGATCCTGTCAATTATTTTAGAGTTGAAAATGAATTTGGAGATAATTTACTCCAATTTTTTTGTATTACAAATAAAATGGTGACTGACAGAAGATAAATAACTGTCCAAGGTCAAAGATATAATTAAATGGGAGAGCTGGAATTTGAAATCAGCTCCTGACTCTAAAACTAATACTCTGTATAACACTGTGCTTAAAGTAGTTTTAAATGATGAAATTAATTAGTCCTAAAAAGGAACAAATAAAATAGCTTAATATGGATTTATTAAATGGGGTTCAAGTTTTGTACCAGGGAAACGCAAGCCCTAAAAAGATAAAAGAAAAAAAGAGAAACAATAATTTGATCTCTTCTTTACTTCAGTAATATGTGTTTAATGGAATAAAAGATATAAGTTTAAAAGAAACTAAAAGAGTTATTAGAATGTGACACATGCTATTTCTTCAAGAGAAAGATTGCAGTGAATAATTTGAAAGCATGTGATTCAGAATATACAATGATTTGAATTTCATAGTGATGTCTTTTTTGGTTAAGACACACCATAATATTTTATTACTATTTTTATGAACCAAATAAATACCTCCTCTATCTTGTATTGTAATCATATTAAGATAATCCTGCATTAAAGCCCTGTTCTAACATCTGATCCTGGCATGGAAGTCCTGCATTAGTAGAGAAAACTAATTTGTCCTTGCAGAACTTAAACTCTGGCAAATGGATGAGATATCTGTTGTCTGAGATTTGATTAGCTAATAAAGAAAGGCTGCAGGCTGGCTATCATGTTATGTACTTTTATTTGTGCCATAATATATCATGTTGACCACCTCCTAAGACATGATGATGTAATTTGCATTAGTAAAAACCATCACTCAAGAAGTTCAAAATCTTTTATAGTATGAATAGTTGAATATCTTTTGTAGTATGAATACAACATTCTACACTAGTTAAAAGTTTGCTTTTCTAAACTTATCTGGGTATCGAGGTGATACTAGGTTTTCAAAGGCTAGATAGCAAAATAGTTCACATTCTAGTAGGTCCCATCAAACTAGAAAGGCTCTACAGGCCATGCAACAGACTGTCATTTTAGAACCAGCCTAGGCATCACAAAAAAGACTGGCTACCAAGTTAATGAAGTTAGCAAGAACAACTCCTGAAACTCTATGGCAAGCTATTGTGATAGGCATTAGAGAGCATTAGGAATGATCTTTAGAAGTACTAAAGTAATGAGCTATATTTCTATGACATTCTATCACCTTCCTTTTATATTCATAATTTCATCTGATCTTCACTACACTTTTGTGAAGTAGTTAGTCTATTTGATAAATGAGGAATCTGAGCCTCAAGTGATAGTAAGATCATGGATTTAGATCTGAGGGACTCCAGACATCTAGTCTAACCCATAATTCAGCCCTAGTACTTCTCAGGTTTTGAATAAATTGGCTGATCTGTTTTCTCTCCATTATACCAATTTGAGTCAGGTTCATATATTCAAAGATGAGTACAAATGACATTTTTCTCTTGTAACTGAGAAGGAATATAAAGAATTCTTTCTTTTCTTTTGAATGCTGATCTTTTAATAGAACTACAGAATTTTACAGTTAGAAGAACTTTGGATGTTTGTTTAAGTTCACACACAGTGGTTAATTGGAGAGGAAAGCCTGTATTCTACTGTAAAACAGGAATTCTTTACCTGGACTTTCAGAGTCTAAAAAAATACTGATGACTGTATTTCAGTATAATTGCTTTACTTTGTAATCTTAAGTATTTTATTTTATACATTTTAAAACATTATTTTGTAACATGGTCTTTAAGCTTCCCCTGACTGTGAAAAGGGTCTATGAAATAAAATTTAAAAAGTTAAAAATCTCTATTCTAAGCTTAGTGACCTCCTGATATCATTTTACATCAAAACTGAAAAGAAGTGGTAATTTTATAATTACCTTTTGGGATTTTAATGACTCCTTTTACCATTGAAATAAAGGCAATAAACCATTGATTAGCAATAAGATCAAGAGTAATGCTAAATTCTTAGATTTTATATATAGATATAAGTGAATTTATCATAAAATCTATCCCACATATTTATAATCATAATTATCACTGATTTAATATTAAAATTATATTTAAGAAAATATTATTTCAGAAAACTTTGAAAACCAGTTCAAAAGGTCTAAATCCTTTTCCTAAACAGCTGATAGAACACTATCAAATGAGTGCACATTAAGTAAAACCCATTTTCAAAATTTTCTAGTGGATTAGCCAGCAGAGGGGGCTATAATGCCAATTTCTTAATATATGAACTTATCATTCAACATTACAAAAAATCACATCTTTTTATTCTTCACTCATTATTTTGTGATGTAAAAAAAGGCAACATAATATAGTCCAATGGATTTGCAGAAAGGAACTGTTCAGATTCCAATAGCTATGGGGCTCTCAATAAGTCATTTAAGCTTTAAAATCAGTTTTCTTATCTGTAAAATGTAGACACTAATAGAGGACTGGTTTGAGGAAAGTGTTTTTTTTTTTTTTTTAAAAGGAACAAAAGCCATAAAACAAATAAGTTGTTTTTAGTATTCCTTTACTACTATTTTTCTCTGAAGACTGATTACCTAAAAGCATATACCAAGCTAGGAATACTTCAAATGCAACTCTGTTAAGACATATGTTTTGTCATCTGAGGAAAAGTTCAGAGAGACATAATATCAACCTGTATGCTGCCATGTTTTTAAAAAGTGTACCAAAAAATTCTCTTGAAATCATAAGATAAAAATTCTAACAAAGGAGACATTTATTTCATCAAGCTCATTTATATAACTAAATATTTTACTTTATTGTCAAACACTGATTATATTAATATAGATTCAAAACAATAAATAAAAGGATATTCTCTACCTAAAGTAACCTTTACCATCATCTTCTTTTATTTCTAAAGACACGGAGAAGGTGAAGATGTCACTGTCAGGAGTCTGCGGTGCAGCAGTGGCAGAAAGTGGGGTCTGTTTGGCAGAACGGCGGAAGGCAGTGGCAAAACTGTAGAGAATGCGACTTACCTGAAGTCACAAAGAACCAGACAGGTTAGGGGGGAAGTTTCTAGAAAAAAAAATAGCAAATACATTTCTATACTGCCAAGGCTGTCACTTCTTCCTCCTACAAAGTGTGGCAAAAGAATCTTGAGACCTGTCATTCTTTGCTGGTACACAGAATGCTAATGAGGTATCTCACATTTTCTCTGGAGATTTTCAATTGTTTCTCCTTTATCTCATAAAAAAACAACAACAACAATTTTTTAGGTTCTTAAATGAGATTAATCTTATTCAGAAAGGACATTTAAGAAGAGAGATAGAAAAATCTGAATTACAGGACATGGGAAAGTTCAAGTTGGAAGTAATTTTGTAGGGTTCCTAGTCCCAGAGGTTCAACATCATCATAACAGCTTTTTGAAAACTGTGGTCGGCCAAATCTCAGGGTGTTATCTGACAGATTTTTAGGGAAGACAAAATCAACCACAAAAACTTATCTAATTAGATGTCACACAAAGATTGATAGGATATTAGGACCAAACCACCTCTCTATTCTCACCCCTCCCCCAAAATAATTGTGAAACTGATTGCTTCTGGGTATTATGTGAACAGACTTCTGTCAATTGTGAATTGTAATATAAGTAGAACAAATTAAATTATAAAATTAAACCAAAGGATTAGGGCTAAAAGGGTCTTTAGAGAGTTTCGAATCCTTCTCCCTCATAGAGCATCAGCACAAGACCCTGGGTCTTCTGTGACTCAATGCAGAAAGGGTCTTAAATTCCAAATCTAATGTCCCAAGACACAACTTTCCATGGACCCCCATACTATGGTTTTCTTATGATACACTCTACTGTTGAAGAAATGTAGGATACTCTGGTCTAGCATGACTCCCTCCCTCATTTTACAAATGAGGAAAATTAAGCTCAGAGAAACTAATTACTAAAGTTCATACAGTTGGTAAATGGCAGAGCAAAGACTAGACTAAGCAAATTACCTATCATTGCATTACTCAATCTACTATCACTACACCCATAAGCCTTTCTTACATTAACATAAAGTAGAACACCTGAAAGTAAAATGTAAATTAATACAATGTAAATGTAAAAACTTTTTCATAATTAAAGCAAGCTATATCACTTTGCCTACCAGTGGCCTAGTGAATCAAGAGCTAAATTAGAATAAGAAAGGCCTGAGTGTGGATTCTTCCTAGGACACTTACAAGCTGTGTGATCTTGGATCTTGGGCAATTCATTACACCTCACACCACCTTTGTTTTTTCACTCATAAAATGGAGATAATGCTTCACACAGGAGATAAAAGTGCTTAGCAAACTATTAAGGTAAATGTTATTTTCGTTTATTATTAATACTGTCACACCTATTCTATGCTACCTCTCATCTCTGAAGATTCAATTTAACTGCTCACATTGGCTCACATTGCTAATTTGCCAGCTAAATCCTTTCCATACACATTTTCCTGGTTTAGGCAAACTGTTGTTCCTTTGAGCAGCTTAAGGAACGAGGAACCTTTAGTTTTACTATTTCTATCCATGGGGCAGCTAAGTGGTGCAGTAGATAGAGCACCAGGCTTGAATTCAGGAGGACCAAAGTTCAAATCTGGCCTCAGACAGTTAACACTTCCTAGCTGTGTGGCCCTGGGCAAGTCATTTAACCCCAGCCTCAGGGAAAAAAAGAAAAAAAAATATTTCTATCCATGGACACAAACATATAATAGGAATAATATTCAACAGTAATAAACTTTAGAAATGTTAAAAGTATCATAAACAGGAATCTAACAACTTATCATAGTAAAAACTCAATTAACCAAGAGTCCATTAACTGTACTTTTACAAGGGTGAAAAGTTGTAATTAAGTGTTTAAATATATATTTCAAGAAAATAAATTGCTGAATTAAATGGAAAACATTTTTTCTTAGTGCTTAAAACCTTGAAAATTTCTGTCACTACATTCTTATGCTTTGTTAGAATTCAATTAAAAATATACTTCTTGAGGGCAGAGACTGAGACCCCCTGACTTTTATTGCCTACCACAAAGTTTAGAAAAGTATGAGCTTAATAAATTGAGCACAGCAGCATAGTGTAGCAGAAGGGTGCTGGAGTTTGGAAGACCTGGGTTCAAAAAGCAGTTCTCCTGCTTACTGTTTATGTGGTTTGGGGCAAGCCATTTAATTTCTGGCCCTTGGTATCTTCACTTGTAAAAAGAGGGGCTTGGTCTAAATGACTTTTAAATGGTCATCCAATTCTAAATCTGTACACAAAATATTCTTTTCATGACCTAGAAGATTGTCATTCTAAACACCAGTTACTCATTATGTAACAGAGGCAAAGGATAAGCCTGATAGAGGGGATTTCTAGAGGACTTCACTAATGTAGATCAGTATCTTCTCAGCAACTTAGGGTTTTATAGTTACTCAGAGAATTGAGAGGTGAAGCGACTTGTCCATCAGCTAGTCAGTAAGTAACAGACTTGGGATTCAAAACTCTGATTTTCTTGGTTCTGTAGTCAGTTCTAACTCCATTATGCCATGTGGTGTCGGGACTAGCTCTCTGGAGGATCTCAGGACCAGCTTTGATCTTAGTGGAGGAGTGCAGAAGGCAGGAGAGCCTCCAGGAGGATGGTCAAAGATGAAATATCTCTATTTTCAGTCCTCTTGGCCCTTAAATACCTCAGTATGATTACATCATTATAGCACACTAAATATGTGTGAACTAGAGAACCATTACATCACCATACTAAGTACTAGAGAACCATTATCTCATTAATCTCGTTAACACTCTGCTGTACCTTTGCTTCATGTATACTTTTCAAAGAGTTTTCCAATATCTGTGGTCCTCTACAATGCCAAGCTGCCTCTCTTAATATAGAATACTGCTTATAAAACAGCTATCTTAAACTTCTATAGATGGTAGATTGAATCAATCGAACCATAATTATTTAGCATTTATAAGTTGTTGTTGTTGTTTTTGCTGAGGCAGTTGGGGTTCAATGACTTGCCCAGGATCACACAGCGAGGAAGTGTTAAGTGTCTGAGGCCAAATTTGAACTCAAGTCCTCCTGACTTTAGGGCTGGTGCTCTATCCACTGCGCCACCTAGCTGCCCTTATAAAAGGTTTTTACATCATCACATTTCATTCTCCCAACAAATTTTGGAGAAAAGCAAGTCTTTTTGGCTTTATATTTTTAAAATTGTTGAAATCTTCTTGGGGCCAGCAAGTAGCTCATTTTTTTTTTTTTTTTTTTTAAGCTTTTATAACCCCAGTGTCAAGCAAAGCACATGGCACACTTTATTCACTTAACAAATGTTTCAATGAATGATTGATGAATGAGAAAACTGAGAATCATAAAGGCTAAGTGTAAATGACTTCCTCAGGATCAACCCTACCAAATGATAGAACACACACTAGGGCCTGATGCTTCAGAGTCCAGAGTTCTTTACCTACTGTAGCAGGCTATAAAAAGGGATGAATCATCATTGATTGTTATAACTGGGAACTATCTGCAGAAAACTGAATTTTAGAATTGCAACCTGAAATGTTAGAGTGTGAATGGTCTTTAAACCATGCAATGACACAACACAGTATGTTAGAGGAACTAAAGACCCTCAGAGATAGCCTGCTGGAACCAGAAAGTTTAAATTAATCATCATTAAACAAAATTAATTATTTTGTCCAACTTCATTCTGCTTATGTGAAGACTTGTGATTTGGGCAGAGAAGAATCAGTAACAAATTTAGGATGGACCTAGGTTGTAGTTTTAAAAAATTAACCCTGACATGACCTTGTTTTCATCCTTGACTATTTCTCCTAAAAAATCTAGTTAAAAAGGAAAAAAATAAAACAACAACAGCTAATTGAGAAGAGGGGAGTAGTTGGGATTTTGGCTAATTATGACTTCATATTTTTCTTATCTTAACAGATACTAAACAGTGAGTACAAGCTCAAATCACAGTCCATTTGAATATAAGTGAGCATTTTATTATTTCTAGAAATTCTTGAAGGTCATTTAAAATTCTTGTACTCAGAGAAATGGACTTCAGTTCAAGTAGCAGCTGTCTTAAGAGACTTACAGCTTCTTGTATCTCACACCGGAAGACATGTATTCTGAAGAGTTCAGCATTGTAGTGACTTTCTGTGAAAGCAAAGCAGTCGCTCTCAGGAGTTCCATCATGCCCTCTAACACAGAAAAGGATTTTATAGATGGGGTAGTTTGCAATCTCTGTATTCGTTTGAGGATCTAAAAGTCTGTTTCATAATATAAAAAAAAAAAAAAATTAGAGGAAAAGATCAGAATGCTAAATTTTTTTTTTTATAATTTTGTAGATATGCATGAATTTTCAAGACACATTTCAAATAATATCATATGACCTACTTTGAGTATTATTACGTAGGCAGTGGTAAATAGCAGACCTGGGAGTTTAACTCAGATCTTTTTGGTTTTAAGGTCAGCTCCAATCTCCCCTATGCCAAGCTGCATCTCTTAATATAGAGTACTGCTGATAAAATAACCATTTGAACAGGTAGCAAATCAACTGGTAATAGTAGTGAATTAACCAAAACAATTATTTAGCATTTATAAAAGGTTTTTACATTTTCACATTTGATTTTCCCCATAAATTTATGGGACAGGCAAGTATCTTTGTGGTAACATTATCACATAAATGTTTAATTTGTCTACATAGAAATCATGTGTGGACTATTTCTAGGGAGGTAGCATAGTATGAAGTAAAGAGTAAAACACTTGAAGTCAAGAGATCTTGGTTTGAATCTTTATATATTTATTAGGCATGTAATCTTAGACAGGGCACTTACATTGAAAAATTACTACAGAAATTTGATTTTTTAAATTTTCTAAAGAAACTTATTTCAATGGCATAGTACTCCTTACACATGCCAATAACAACTCCTCTTGGAGTAGACAATTTCTTGAGTTGAGCTGTATTTTTAAAAAATATACCTCTTGCTAATAAATCACTTTATGATGTGCCTCCAATCAATACATCAACCAAAATTTATTAAATGGCTACTGTGTGCTAGGTGCTGGGGAAAACAAAAAGAAATAATAATAATAATAATAATAATAATAATAATAGTTGGCATTTATACAGTTCTTTATAAATATCTCATTTTATCTTCATGTTACCACAAGAAGTGATATTATCACCCCTATTTTACAAATAAAGTAACTGAGGCAAACAGTTAAGAGTCTTGCCCAGGATAACATAGCTATTAAGTGTTTGAGATAGAATCTGGAATCAAATCTTCTTGACTCCCAGTGCTCTGTGTGACTGGGCTGTCTATATTAAAAGAACATGGGGGAAAAAAATCAAAAACTTCTAAAGAAGTTTATCATTCTATCAAGGAAGGCAAGTGCATACATAATAATATATAGAATACAAAATAAATAGAAAGTAATTATAAAGAGGGAAGATATGAGTATTAGAGGGAAGGTTTTTTTATTTTATTGTTTATTCATGTTCTAGGAGTAGGTTCTTTGGTTTCCAATTAATTTTTTTTTAACTTTTTATTTTCAAAACATATGCACAGATAATTTTTCAACACTGACCCTTGCATAGCCTTATGTTTCAGATTTTCCCCTCCTTTCTACCACTCTCCTCTCCTAGAAGGCAAGAAATCCAAAATATGTCATACATATTAAAATGTATGTTATTGATTTTCAAATACAGAACTCAAGAGATTTCTAAAAAGGTAAAAAGAAATCTTGAGAACTATACTTTTGCCATAAAAATATGTAAAAAATATATGTATAATTTGTCCTAGAAACTAGAAGTGGAAAGGAAATTATATCATAAAAAAGGGTAAAGTGGTGGTACTACATCTCATGAAGAGGTAAAGGTAACCTATTATATCTGAGAGAAAGAAAGGAGGGAGATGAACATAGTGTGTATCAATAGACATATCCGATTTATGATGAAACTTCTTCCACTACATTGAAAAGTGAGAGGGAAGGAGTAAGCTAAGGGGAAGGAAATACAGAAATTGTGAGGAAAAGGGGTAAAATAAGGGGAGGAACTTTAAGGGGGGGAGGGATACTAAAAAGGGAGGGCTGTGAAAAGCAAGTGGTGTTTACAAGTTTAATACTGGGTAGGGGGATAAGAGGGAAGGAAAGGAGAAAAGCATAAGCAGGAGTTAATAGGATGGCAAGCAATATAGAATTAGTCATTTGAACCATAAATGTGAATGGGGTAAACTCCCTCATAAAGAGGAAGCAGTTAGCAGACTGGATTAAAAGTCAGAATCCTACTATATGTTGTTTACAGGAAACACACCTGAAACAGGGTGATACATTCAAAATAAAAGTAAAAGGGTGGAGCAAAATCTACTATGCTTTAGGCAAAGCCAACAAAGCAGGGGTAGCCATCCTCATCTCAGATCAAGCAAAAACAAAAATTGATCTAATTAAAAGAGATAAGGAAAGGCATTATATCCTGCTAAAGGGTAGCATCAATAGTGAAGCAGTATCAATATTAAACATATATGCACCAAGTGGTGCAGCATCTAAATTCTTAAAAGAGAAATTAAGAGAGCTACAAGAAGAAATAGACAGCAAAACTATAATAGTGGGAGATCTCAACCTTGCACTCTCAGAATTAGATAAATCAAACCAAAAAATAAATAAGAAAGAAGTCAAAGAGGTAAATAGAGTACTAGAAAAGTTTAATATGATAGATCTTTGGTGAAAGCTAAATGGAGCCAGAAAGGAGTATACTTTCTTCTCAGCAGTTCATGGAACCTATACAAAAATTGATCATATACTAGGGCATAAAAACCTCAAAATCAAATGCAGTAAGGCAGAAATAGTAAATGCATCCTTTTCAGACCACAATGCAATCAAAATTACATTTAACAAAAAACCAGGGGAAAATAGACCAAAAAATAATTGGAAATTAAATAATCTTATACTAAAGAATGATTGGGTAAAACAGGAAATCATAGACATAATTAATAACTTCACCCAAGAAAATGACAATAATGAGACATCATACCAAAATGTGTGGGATACAGCCAAAGCAGTAATAAGGGGAAGTTTTATATCTCTACAGGCCTACTTGCATAAAATAGAGAAAGAGAGGGCCAATGAATTGGGCTTACAACTAAAATTACTAGAAAAGGAACAAATTAAAACCCCCCAGACAAACACAAAACTTGAAATTCAAAAAATAAAAGGTGAGATTAATAAAATTGAAAGTAAAAAAACTATTGAATTAATTAATAAAACTAAGAGTTGGTTCTATGAAAAAACCAACAAAATAGACAAACCCTTAGTAAATCTGATTAAAAAAAGGAAAGAGAAAAAGCAAATTGTTAGTCTTGTAAATGAAAATGGAGAACTCACCACTAATGAAGAGGAAATTAGAACAATAGTTAGGAGCTACTTTGCTCAACTTTATGCCAATCAATTCGATAACTTAAATGAAATGGAAGAATACCTTCAAAAATATAGCTTGCCCAGATTAACAGAGGAAGAAGTAAGTAGCCTAAATAGTCCCATCTCAGAAAAAGAAATAGAACAAGCTATTAACCAACTTCCTAAGAAAAAATCCCCAGGACCAGATGGATTTACATGTGACTTCTACCAAACATTTAAAGAACAACTAACTCCAATGCTATATAAACTATTTGAAAAAATAGGGATTGAAGGAGTCCTACCAAATTCCTTTTATGACACAGACATGGTACTGATGCCTAAACCAGGTAGATAAAAAACTGAGAAAGAAAACTATAGACCAATTTCCTTAATGAACATTGATGCTAAAATCTTAAGTAAGATATTAGCAAAAAGACTTCAGAAAATCATCCCCAAGATAATACACTATGACCAAGTGGGATTTATACCAGGAATGCAGGGCTGGTTTAATATTAGGAAAACTATTAATATAATTGACCATATTAATAATCAAATTAATAAAAACCATATGATCATCTCAATAGATGCAGAAAAAGCATTTGATAAAATCCAACATCCATTCCTACTAAAAACGCTTGAGAGTATAGGAATAAATGGGACTATTCCTTAAAATAATAAGGAGCATATATTTAAAACCTTCAGTAAACATCACATGTAATGGCGATAAACTAGAACCTTTCCCTGTAAAATCAGGAGTGAAACAAGGTTGCCCACTATCACCATTACTTTTCAATATAGTACTAGAAACTCTAGCCTCGGCAATAAGAGCCGAGAAAGAGATTCAAGGAATTAGAGTAGGAAAAGAGGAAATCAAATTATCACTCTTTGCAGATGACATGATGGTATACTTAGAGAACCCCAAAGACTCTGCTAAAAAGCTATTAGAAATAATTCAGAATTTTAGCAAAGTCGCAGGATACAAAATAAATCCACATAAATCCTCAGCATTTTTATACATTAACAACACAATCCAACAGCAAGAGATACAAAGAGAAATTCCATTCAAAATAACGGTCGATAGTATAAAATATTTGGGAATATATCTACCAAAGAAGAGTCAGGAATTACATGAGCAAAATTACAAAACGCTTGCCACAAAAATAAAGTCAGATTTAAATAATTGGAAAGACATTCAGTGCTCTTGGATAGGCCGAGTGAATATAATTAAGATGACAATACTCCCTAAACTAATCTTATCTATTTAGTGCTATACCAATCAGATTCCCAAGAAACTATTTTAATGACCTAGAAAAAATAACAACAGAATTCATATGGAAGAACAAAAGGTCGAGAATTTCAAGGGAAGTAATGAAAAAAAAAATTAAATGAAGGTGGTCTAGCTGTACCTGATCTAGAACTGTATTATAAAGCAACAGTCACCAAAACCATTTGGTATTGGCTAAGAAATAGACTAGTTGGTCAGTGGAATAGGTTAGGTTCACAGGGCAAGATAGTGAATAAAAATAGCAATCTAGTGTTTGATAAACCCAAAGATCCCAAATCTTGGGATAAGAATTCATTATTTGACAAAAACTGCTGGGAAAACTGGAAATTAATATGGCAGAAACTAGGCATGGACCCACATTTAACACCACATACTAAGATAAAATCAAAATGGGTCCAAGATTTAGGCATAAAGAACGAAATCATAAATAAATTGGAGGAACATGGGATGGTTTACCTCTCAGACTTGTGGAGGAGGAAGGAGTTTGTGTCCAAGGGAGAACTAGAGACCATTATTGATCACAAAATAGAAAATTTTGATTATGCCAAATTAAAAGGTTTCTGCACAAACAAAACTAATGCAAACAAGATTAGAAGGGAAGTAACAAATTGGGAAAACATTTTTACAGTAAAAGGTTCTGATAAAGGCCTCATCTCCAAAATATACAGAGAATTGACTTTAATTTATAAGAAATCAAGCCATTCTCCAATTGATAAATGGTCAAAGGATATGAACAGACAATTCTCAGATGCTGAAATTAAAACTATTTCCACTCATATGAAAGAGTGTTCCAAATCACTACTGATCAGAGAAATGCAAATTAAGACAACTTTGAGATACCACTACACACCTGTCAGATTGGCTAAGGTGACAGGAACAAATAATGATGAATGTTGGAGGGGCTGTGGGAAAACTGGGACACTGATACATTGTTGGTGGAGTTGTGAAAGAATCCAACCATTCTGGAGAGCAATCTGGAATTATGCCCAAAAAGTTATCAAACTGTGCATACCCTTTGACCCAGCAGTGCTACTACTGGGCTTATACTCCAAGGAAATACTATAGAAGGGAAAGGGACCTGTATGTGCCAAAATGTTTGTGGCAGCCCTTTTTGTAGTGGCTAGAAACTGGAAAATGAATGGATGCCCATCAACTGGAGAATGGTTGGGTAAATTATAGTATATGAATGTTATGGAATATTATTGTTCTGTAAGAAATGACCAACTGGAGGAATACAGAGAGGCTTGGAGAGACATATCAACTGATGCTGAGTGAAACGAGTAGAACTAGGGGATCATTATACACTTCAACAATGATACTGTATGAGGATGTATTCGGATGGAAGTGGATATCTTCAACATTAGAGAAGAGCTAATCCAATTCCAATTGACAAATGATGGACAGAATCAGCTAAACCCAGAAAAGGGACACTGGGAAATAAGTATAAACTGAGAGCATTGGGTTTTTTTTTGTTTTGTTTCTCTTCCCAGATTATTTTTACCTTGCGAATACAATCCTTCCTTTGCAACAACAACAACAAAATTTGGTTCTGCACATATATATTGTACCTAAGATATACTATAAGATATTTAATATGTATGGGAATGCCTGCCATGTAGGGGAGGGGGTGGAGGGAAGGAGGGGAAAAACTCGGAACAGAAGGGAGTACAAGGGATAATGTTGTAAAAAACAAAAAAAACAAAAAACAAAAAACAAAAAAAAAAACAAAAGAAAACTACCTATACATATGTAGTGTCAAAGAAAATGTTATAATTATAAAAATTAATAAAAAAATAAAATTAAAAAAAAAAGAAAATGTAAAAAAATGTATGTTAAATCCAATATGTGTAAACATATTTATATAATTCTTTTGCTGCACAAGAAAAATCAGATCAAAAAGGAAAGAAAATGAGTAAGAAAACAAAATGCATGCAAACAACAACAAAAAGAGTGAGAATGTTATGTTGTGATCTACATTTAGTTCCCACAGTCTTCTCTCTGGGTGTAGATGGCTCTCTTTATCACAAAATCATTGGAACTGGCAATCTCACTGTTAGAATTCACTTTTATCTGAATTGATCACTGTATAATACTGTTATTGCCATATACAATGATTTCCTGGTTCTGCTGATTTCACTTTGTATAAGTTCATGTAAGTCTCTCTAGGCCTCTCAAAATTCATTCTGAACATTTCTTATAGAACAATAAGAATGTTATGGGCCAGAATTTGAAACACGGTGCTAAGTCAGTGGAATTGATAGAGACAATGGTTATTTAGTATGTTGCTTAACAGTTCTCTAGTTTAGTACATGTACTCAGTGCTTATTATAGTTCTACAAGATTCGCACCTTTGAGAAACTTAGAATCAGAACTAAGGAAGACAGAGAAGTGGTGGCAGGCTATACTCCTTTGCGTCTCCATTGAAACCAAGACTCCAAAAGGCCTCCAAGAAAGCTAGCTGAAGCCCCAGGAAAAGAGACAAGACTTTGAAATAGACAATAAAGGATTTGGACTTTAACCCGTGGCTACTGGTGTGGTGATTACTGAACTGAAACAAAGGCTGCTTCCAGAGACCCCAAGAAAACCTCAACAGAGAACATTACATTTTAGAGAGAATATTACATTTTAGCAAGCGGATGTGGAACAGATACGATCCTGATTTCAGTGGGAAATCTCTTCGACCCAGAAATTAGGGCGAGTACAAAAATAAATAGACAAGGAAACTTTGTTAAAGGGCTAAAGTAGTATTTCAGCTAAAATGGGACAGAGGTTTAGAAAACAGCCTTCTTTTCCAATCCAAGGAAAATGTGTAGAGAGCATTGTCAGACTTATGAAAAGCCAAGGTTTGATTATGATTTGGGAACAGATCACTGAACTTTTAGAAACTGTATAGTACACATCTCCTTGGTTCTCTATGGAAAAAGAATTGGATCTAGAAGAGTAGAAATTAGTAGGAAAGCAACTATGTCAATTCTACAATGAAAATGGACCTGATTCAATTTCCAAAGATACACTTTATACATACAATTTAATACAACTGCCTTTAGGAAATTATATAAGTTATAGAATAAGGAAAAAAAAGAGCAGGGGGGAGAGAATCCAAATAAATTAGGTGAAAAGGATAAGAATAAAATAAGAATGGAGTTAAGTACAATTCTGAGTGTAGTACTTCACAGCAGAAGTATTAGGGCATTATTCCCCATCCTCAGACCTACTTCCCTCAATCAACCCTTCATGGGTAGAGGGAGGAGGAAAGGGAAAGGCAGTAACACAATCAGCACCACCTATGACAAGATTACAAAAAGCACTGGTTAAGGCAAAAAAAATGAAGGATAGGATGTATCTGATTTAATAAATTCATACCCTATTGTTGATGAGCTTGACTTTTCAAGTCAGCAAAGGAGATACAATCCTTTTGATCTAGAAAAAATTAAGGATTTGAAAAAGGGTTGCACTCTTTATGGGGCTCCATTATCTTATATTAAGATGTTACTAGAGAGTTTGGCTTATGAAATCTTAATCCCCAGTGATTGGAAATCCATAGCAAGGACATGTTTAGGACCTGGACAAAACTTGTTGTGGCTTTAGGAGTGTCATGAATTATGTAGGATTCAAGCCAGACGCAATAGGCAAACAAGTCAATGTACAAATGACTTTTGACCAACTAGCACGTAAAGGTCAGTATAGGCAGAATTCAGAACAGATTAATTACCCCACAAGAGCTTATGAACAGATTGCTACTGCTGCTATAAAAGTTTGGGGTTCCCTCCCAGGAAAAGATCAAGGGGGAAGCCTTCACAAAAATAGAGCAAGGTCCCAATGAACCCTTTGCGGATTTTGTGGGACGTCTGCAAAAAACTGTCACAAGAACTACTGGAGAAAATGTAGCTACAGAAATAATGATTAGACAACTGGCTAAGGAAAATGCCAATGAGATTTGAAGAAGAATTATATGGGGACTATACAAAGATGCTTCTTTACAGGAGATCATAAGACACTGTGCCACAGTGGGCACAAATGCTTATTATACCCAGACTTCTAGAAAGACTCGTCAATGTTTTCAGTGTGGAAAAATAGGACATCTGAGAGCCCAATGTAGATATGGAGATAGAGTGAGAAGACAGGCTGAGAAAAGACCCAAAACCCTAAGTCCAAAATGCAACCAAGGCCTTAGAATGGATCTCAGAATGTAGATTGACCCAGGAAAATGAGAGGCGGGGCCCAGCTCTAAGATAACATACAAAAGACAGGTGGGGGCATGATGGAGCTGAGTTTACATCCAGAGAGTCTTTAGAAAGTCAGGACTCTGATGTGATCAATCAGCTGAAAAGCAATCACATGGCAGAAAGGGATTACATAATCTATCAGCCAAAAAGCAATCAGATAGGAGAAAGGGATTACAATAGAATAAAATACAGGCTTTTTTAACTCTACAGAAGACAGTGTCCAGTGCAAGCAGCTCCAATGTTATAATTCTACAAGATTCTTTGAGAAGAGACCATATAAACTGGGACAAACTCAGCCTGGACAAACTCAGCCTGAATCAGAATTAAGGAAGACAGAGAAGGCTGTACTCCTTTGCTTCTCCATTGAAACCAAGACTCCAGAAGGCCTCTAAGAAAGCTAGCCAAAGCCCTAGGAAAAGAGACAAAACTTTGAAAGAGACAATAAAGGATTTGAACTTTAACCCCTGGCTACTCGTGTGGTGATTACTGAATCAAACCGAAGGCTGTTCCCAGAACCCCAAGAAAACCTCAACAGAGAATATTATATTTTAGAGAGAATATTACATAAGAGGACAGGTTTTGTATGGGGGTAAGGAAGCTTCACAGAAAATAATTTGGAATATTATGTCTGAGGTGTAGTGAAAAGGCCAGTTGGATAGTTCTGTTCAGCTGGAGATTACTGCAACAATCTCCTAATTGGTGTTTCTGTCTCAAGTTTATTCTCACCTTTGTCCTTCAAACTGCTGCCAAAATTATTTTCTTTAATGCCCAATTTATGTCATTTTCCTACTCAATAATTTTCAGTGACTCTGTATTGCCTCTAGGACCAAATAAAATCTCCATTTAACTTTTAAAAACTCTTCACAAACTTGCTCCAATCTATCTTTTAAATCTCATTATAATTTATTCCTCCTACACTCTACAATCTTGCCAAAATACCTGGTGAATCATAAGAACTTAAAATATTTATTGAATTCATTTAATTGTTTCTCATATGGCACTCCACATCATATCTCTGTATCCTTCATAATGACTGTTCCTTCTTCACCTCTAGCTCAAATAATCTCATCTTTCAAGATGTAGCTAAAGTATCACATTCTATATGAAGCCTTTCTGGATCCTGCACAACTTCTAGTGGCTTCCCACTCAATCTATGTGTGATTTAATTATTTAAAACTTATTCTCTTTATATTTGTTTTCATTGTCTTTTCTCATTAGAACATAAGCTTCTTCTAAGTAGGAATTGTTTCATTCTTTGTATTTATATCCCTCATTCATAGTAGAATGTCTGGCAAATAATAGGTACAATTTAAGTACTTATTGATTGATTTAAAATGTTATTTTAAAAAAATCTACTGTTGTGAGGTTTTCTTTTATGAACTTTGTTCCAAGATGATTAGGTAAACTTTAAAAGCGATATATTCTCAACTTGTGTAAAATATTTAGTAAAGTATAATAGTTTATTTCTTTTAATGCTTTCTTGGTTGAATTAAACACTGCCAATATTCACTGATACCACTCACACTTGCAAATTTTAGATTACTTTTCCATTTTTAATCTATTAACCCTTTGCTGGATTAACTATTTCTTATAAGCAATATACTATTGAATTTTGCTCTGTGACCCATTCTGCATTTCTTTCCTTTTGGGGGATCATTCAGTCCATTTATATTTAATATTATAGCTAATGGTTTTCTTTTTTTCCCCCTCTAGTCACTTTTATGAAAGGGAAAACATAGTATTTTTAATCTCACAATTAATTCAAATCAACAGAATCATCTTAAACAAAATTTTCTTTTATAATCACAGGTTACTTTAACTTGGACTTCCCTGCTATCCAAGATAAGCTCTTCCTTCTAGGATGATTAGATCATTATGCTACCTGGGAAGCACCAAAAAAACTTAGAGGTCTACAAAGTGAATTGTGAAAGTAGTACATGGATATATGAGATAGAAGCTCAAGCCAGACATCCTCCTGTCAGAGGTAAGCAGAGCACCATTCCAAGATAAAGTCCCAAGTCAATAAGTAGGCTGGGAAAATTAGCAAGCAAAAAAAGGAATCTGACCATTAAAAAACTACTATAGTGGCAGTTGTGGCTATAGTAGCAAAACATAAACATAGAAGACAATTACTTGAAAACACCAACATACAAAGTCTCAAAGGAAAAATGAAGACTGAACACAAGTTCAACAAGAATTCCTAGAAAAGTGAAAAGAGATTTTTAAAAAGGGTAGCAGTAAAAAGATTTTTAAAATCAAATAAGATTGATAGGAAATAAACTGGGGAAAGAAATGAGAGCCATGTAAGAAAATTATAAAAAGAGAATTAGAATCAGAGGGCAAAGTAGAATATGAAAGATTCCAATGAACATTTCCTGAAAGAATATATCCTGACTTCAGGGCTGGTGCTTTATCCACTGTGCCACCTAGTTGCCCAAACTTCAAAAGATTCTTGATGGGAAATGCCATCTGTATCCAGAGAGAGAATTATAGAGACAGAACGAAGATTGAAGGATACTATTTTTACTTTTTTTTCTTTCTAGTGATTTTCCCTTTTGTTTTGATTCTTCTTTGACAACATGATTAATATGGAAATATGAATATGATTGTACATATATATAACCTCTATCAGACTGTTTCCTGTCTTAGGAAAAGAGAGAAAAATTTAGAACTCAAAATCTTACAAAAATGAATGTTGAAAACTATCTTTATATGAATTGGGAAAAAATAAAATACTATTAAGTGAGGAAAAAAGAAAACCAGGGAAATTACATTTTTCTAAAAGCTATCACAGATATTGAATTAATAACAATAATGAACACATATTCATTAAATGATATAATATGCAAATTCTTGATGGAAAAGTTAAATGAGTTACAAGAAGAAATAGACAGGAAAACTATAATAATAGGGAACCTCAACTCATCCACAAAATAAACAAGAAGTTAGGAGGTGAACAGAATTTTAGAAAAATTAGATATGGCAGACCTCTGGAGAATAATGAAACAGAAAAGTAAGGAGTATACCTATTCTCAGCTAAGCACAGCATCTTCATAAAAACTGAAGAAGAATTGGGTATAAAAACTTCATAAACAAAAGTAGAAAAGCAGAAATAAAAAAAAGAAATAAAAAATATATCTTTTTCAGATTATAATGAAATAAAATTATACTCAATAAAAAGCTTTTGAAACACAATTTAAAAAGGACTGGAAAATAAATAACCTAATACTAGAGAATGAGTGAATCAAAGAGAAAATATAGGAACAATAAATAATTCCACTGAAGATAATGAACAATGAGACAACATATCAAAATTTGTAGGATGTAAAAAGCAATACTTAGGAGAATATTTCTCTCTCTTAATGCATATTATATTAATAAAAAAGTGACAGGGCACATCAATGCACTGGGCACTCAATTAGAACAACTAGAAAAATAATAAATAAGTTCTCTAATGAAGACATCAAAATGGAGGGAAAAAACCATTAGGCAAATAAACCACTGGTTAATTTGATTTTAAAAAAGAAAACCAAATTACAAGTATATAAAAAAAGAATTAGGTGGGTATTTGATTAATCTTGATTGACATTTAATAATTATAAATACTACCTTTTGAAATACCAGGAAATAAAATACTTTATAAGTATTAAAAGGCTATATCAATGTGAATAATCAACAAACCAAGCAAAGACTTATAAAGACCCTATCATGGATAGGGTACTGTACTAAAATTCAGGGGTATAAAGACAAAACGGAAATCCTGCTCTTAAATTGCTTGAAATATAAACATAAAAATAATTATACAAAGGAGTATATAATAAAAGAGATATTCAGGCAAAGTGTCAAAGATAAATTTTGTGAAAAAGCTGTAAGAAGCTAATTAATTATATAAGATGTTACTAAGTACAAAAAGAGAAAAGGTAAACATCAATGTGGATTTTAAGGAAAATCTTCAATTTGAGACTTAAGCTGTATCTCAATATAAATAAAGAAAGTAAAAAATGTTAGTGTAAAATAAAGATAAAATATTATAACAATCACTTAAGTTTACATGGCACTTTGAAGTTTATATGATATTGTTCTTTAGCACAGTCATGTGACAAATAATGTATATAATATCTTGTTCTCCCAATTTTATAATGAGGAAATAGGTTTTAAACAGGTTCTATGATTTGGCTATTGTTACACAGCTAATGTCTGAATCAAAATTCAAAACCAGGTCTCCTGACTTAAATCCAGACCTCTTGCTATTATTCCTTAAAATAAAAAAGTAGTAGTAGCATGGCATTTTAATTTCAAAGAATAACTTGAATAAAGGCATAAAATAATAGTACAATATGAAAAAAGAGGATTTACATTACAAAAGTATGGGAAAATAAGATTAGGAAGAATATTATACCTTACTGTTCCTTCAGACACATTTGGCACAGAAAGTGTCACATTGAGAGAGATCTGGCACTGGCCTCGTAAGATTGACATCATCCTTAAGGCCTCCACTTCACTTCTGGGAGCATTCACTGAGGCACAGCCTAAGTAAGTAAGTTTGCTGAAGACCACACTGTCCTCATCTGCTACTGGTGTAAAAGGACTGGATTCTTCAGAATCTGAATAAAAGAAGGAAATATATTTCTGGTCAATTTTCACATTTTGTTGGTCAGAATATATTCTGTGAAAAAA
This sequence comes from Sminthopsis crassicaudata, assembly GCF_048593235.1. Taxonomy (NCBI): domain Eukaryota; kingdom Metazoa; phylum Chordata; class Mammalia; order Dasyuromorphia; family Dasyuridae; genus Sminthopsis; species Sminthopsis crassicaudata. Next base: position 464,975,212 of record NC_133618.1, on the reverse strand, counting down.
TCTACAAACAAAATTTAGGTTCTTAAACTGTTAAGTGTTAAGGAGAACTCAATTTTAGAAAGTAATACCAATGAAAACCAATAGACCATTTGGCATGACTTATTAATTTTTAATACTGATTTTTTTTTTAATTTCTTATACTTGCATTCTGTAAAATCTAAAGCAAGGTCTGAGGTGCAGTTAAAATTTATAAAATTGTTTTCTTGCTTTTATTTCATTGTTTTAAATTCAGATTAATTCAGTATTATATTGGGAAGCTCCATGAGATCAGGATTTCATCTAAACATTCTATGACATCCCCAGCACAGGAACCTATATCTTTCTTCTCTTTTACTACTAAGCTCTTAGAAAATGCTGCCTCCTCTTCTTGTCTTCCACTTTTCCTCTCTCTTTACTCACTTTTCATACCTTTGTAATAAGGCTTGGGACCTCAATCAAATGAAACAAATTTTTTCCCCCCAGTTACCAGTACTTCAGAGTATGCCAAATATGATTACTTTTTTTTTTTTTTTACTCAATCCTCATCTTTTTGGATTTCTATAGTTATTTTATACTGTTTACCATCTTCTCTTCATGGATAATTTCCTTATTCTGACTTTTTAATTATAGTACACTCTTAGATTTCTTCCTATATGTCTGACCATCTCATCTCAGGGTCTTTTGCTGAATCATCATCCATGTCATTTCTACCCACTATTGTGACTCTTTTCAGACTGCTTCTCTTTTTTCTACATACTTTCTTTTGGTGATCACATTAGCTACTAATTTAATATCTGTCTTTACAACTTGGATCTAAATCTATTTTTCTAGTCACGATGTATGTCTATCATCTAACCAAGCCGACTACCTTTCTGTTTCTCACAGATAGTACTCCATCTGCATTTTGTGTTCTCCCTCATACTTAGAATGCCCTCCTTTCTTCTATTTTCTACTTCATAAAATCCCTCACTTCTTTCAAAACTTAGGTTAAGCACCATATTCTACATGAGTCTCCCAATGGCCAGTACTCTCTTCCTGAAATTACTTTGTATTTATTTTTATCTATTCAATATAAAAAATATATATTATACATATGCATACAATACATGCATAAATATGCATATACACACATACATGCAGAAACATTACTCTCAACAGAATATAAGTAAGAACTATTTAATTGTTGTCTTTGTATCCCCAGGACATAATACAACATAGAACAGGTGCTTACTAAATGTTTGTTGATTGATTGATTGATGACTGGCAGATCTTATATATCTAGTTCTTATTTCCTTTTTGAACCCTAGTCCCACAACATCATCTGTCTATGAGATACTTTGAACTGGGATGGTCAAATACTAACATATATAAACTCATCTTTTCCATCAAAACTACTTTTCTAAGTTCTCTCCATTTAGACCATCCTTTCAGTTCCCTCTTATGGACTTATATCCAAATAGTTGCCAAATCTTGATGATTCCTCTAGTCTCAGCCTTTCTTGTATTTGTCTCCTTTTCTCTATTCACATAAACACCAGCCTTTTCTAGGCTTTTTCCCTATTTCATGACTGGCCCCTCTCAAATTTGTCTTTCCATACATTTACCAGTGACTTTGATAAAGCACAAGTCTTAGAAAGCCTCTGTTCAAATTAATAAATTTCAATTATTTACTAATGTGGAATTCAAATACAAATTCCTTTTTGTTTTTTCAAAGCCCTTTACAAATATGATCTAACCTATCTTTGTCTCATTATACCTTAAAACCTAAAACTGAATGAAGACTTTTAGGATACCCCATATATTATTTTCCTTCAAGTGGTCTACACTTCAAGTTGACCTGTCCTCTATTACTCACAAGAAAATGTTTGTGCTTTTGTACATCCAGTTGTCAATCATTGGTGGAATTTATTCTTTTCTCGCATTCATACCTGAAAATTACTATTTTCTTTTAAAGCTCAGCTCATCTTCTTCTTTTTTTTTTTTTCTTTTTTTTTGAGGCTGGGGTTAAGTGACTTGCCCAGGGTCACACAGCTAGGAAGTGTTAAGTGTCTGAGACCACATCTGAACTCTGGTCCTCCTGAATTCAAGGCTGGTGCTCTATCCACTGCGCCACCTAGCTGCCCCCATCAGCTCATCTTCTATATGAAATCTTTCCTTATTCCTCAAGGTGTAACTTCTCCCTTTCCTCTTTCAAATTACTTTTTATTTTTGTATTTATTTTGCATATACACATATCTTCTGTGATAAAATATAAACTGTTTTAAGGCAAGAACACTTTCATTTTTTTCTCCTGTATCCCCAATGTTCGGTATATAGTAAATATTATAAAATGTTTGTGGAATGTATACAGTAACAACCAGATTTTTGTTGAACTTTTTTCATCATCTAAAATTGCAAATCACTACAGTAAATATGAAAACATCAAACTCCTATCTCCTATGAATCATATATGTGCTTTCCTTCCTGCAGGAAGCTTTTTACATTCCTTTTCTAACAGATTTCCATAATTAAATTCTTTGTCTAAGTCCTGATCACCTTAAACTTGGACTACCACATTTTCATCATTATTCTATTTTCCTTCAACTATATCACAACAAAAACCACTTTTCTTACTCATCACCTCTGCCATTAACTACCTTCCTTCATTCATACATGGTTTTTCTTTGAGTTTCTGATTACTCAGGTCAGAAAATGTATTTTAATCATCTTCATATCTTCCACAGCCCTTTCCAAAGAAAAATGTTAATTTTTAAGTGGCTAGTGAAAAGCATGGTGCTTGATTGCTAGGAAGGACATGGTGTTTCGATAAGACACTAATACAGATAGTTATAAAACTAAATGTTATTTTAGATTGAATGGGGAAAACTATAAATTAAGAATGGGGAAGGATCTCAGGAGATTTAATTTGAAAAAGCCTTCAAGAACTCAACTCAACAAGAATTTATTAAATCCCTACAATGTGCAAAGTAACAAAGATAAGTCAAAACAAAATATAGTGCTTATGAAGTGGATATGATACTAGGACAATGAAGCACATAGTATACACTTATTAAATATTTGCTGAGTTGAATTAAACTTGGATTTAAACTTCCTTCCTACCTGACTTTCTGTCCTTACTTGTCCACTCCTTTCATCTTCTTCTTTCTGTAAAGGTGGACAAAAAGGAAGGAAATTCTACTAGCTATTCACTTGGCCAAATTTTCTCTATCCACTCCTCCAACTTTCTTTTCACATTTCTCTTGTTCTTGTACACTTATATCCCAGGAAGCTGGTTACCTGGTAATGAATTTATTTTAGTCACAGCAATTCCTGAAACTATCTTCTAAGTTAGGGAAGGGGTTAAAATTTTGTATTGCTAGAAGCAATGCCCACAAAGATAGAATTGTAAATCTCTTAAATTGTTGAAGTAAGGAAAATATAGGCTTTACAAAAAGAGATCAGGTAGCTATTGCTTCACATAGCAGTCAAAATAATCATCTAAATCACTCAGATGATGTCATTCTCCTCCCTCAATGATTCCCTCTTTCTTCTAGAATATAATACAATACAAATTCATTAGTGCTTCACAATCTGGTTTTAGTTGAACTTTCAGATCTATGCCATATTACTTTTCTTTATATACTCTATGTTCCAGACAACTGTACCTACTTGCTATTCCCCAAACTTCAAAACAAATTATCTCTGATTTGTACAGGCTGTCCCCCACATCTGAAATGTATTCTCTTCTCACCTCTGTTTCTTAGAATTTTTAGCTTCTTTAAAGGCTCAGCTCAGGTATCACCTCTTAATGTAAGTCTTTTCTGATTTACCTGGTTATTAGTGCTTCTCCCCCTACTATGTATAGTCCCAACAATACATACATATTGTGTGTGTGTGTGTGTGTGTGTGTGTGTGTGTGTGTGTGTGTATAGATAGATATAGATATATCTATCTATCTATCTATCTATCTATCTATCTATCTATCTATCTATCTATCTAAATAGACATCTCAATTTACATTTTGTAAATTGTATTCCTAAGGAATTTAAATTACTTAAGGGCAGAAATATTTTGTTATTGAGATTATATGTCTTAATACCTCACATTGTGCTTGCACAGAGGAGACATTTATTAAAGGCATTTTGTTGAACTGACTTGATAAAAATTAAATTCAAAAGGAGATTCAGATGATAAATTATATCCATCAAGACTTTATAATAAAAGTTCCTAGTAAGCAGGAACTAACTGCATTTGTATATACTCTGAAAAGAACAAGTACGGAATGGATATGAAAATAAAAATAGTCTCAAATATAGCCGGGGGGACCTGAGTTCTGGTTTTGTTGCTAATTCTCTATGTGATCTTGAGCAAACAACATCAACTGTTTGGTTATTGCTTTCTTTATATTAAGTGGACTAGATAACTTAAAACCTTCCTTCACAGAACAGAATCTCGGGCAATGGAACATTCCTAACCTCCTTGTCCAGGTTTCACTGGCAGGCTCATCTCTGGTTTCTGAAGTCCTGCTAATGACACTGGATTAATTGTAGACGAAGTGGAGAGTTCATTTGCAAGGGGCCCATCTCCTTCTCCATCAATCTGTGTTCTTTCCATGTGTTCCTTGTCACAATCTTCCATCGGTGGGTCCATCAGTACATCCTCTAGCTCTTTCTGCAGCTGCTGTTCACTTCCATTCCCTACAATCTAAGGGTCATAAACACATGCAATCAGCAAGAACAAAAGAAAGACCAGCAATGACTAAAATGAGGTCTATGCTTCAAATATATCATCAGCCTTCCTTTTAATACAAAGATATCTTCTGTTGCTTATTTTTCAAAATAAAATAAGTCAAAACTAACAGTAAGTGAAGCTGCAGCTGCATTCTCAATTCATAGAATCCTCTTTCAATACTTGAAAAATTTGTGATTTCATTTATGGGAACTCCCTTTTATGGAAACAGACTGTAACTTCTAACATGTTTCATCTACCATTATTACTTCCCTCTCTCAAACATAGGCCAATTTTTTTCATGATGAATCACTTCTTACTTAAGTATGCTAGTCCTGGATTAATGACAACGTCTAGGGCAATACTCAAATGCAAAGCCTTTTTAGGTCAGTAGAATCATAGTATGGAGGTAACCCTGGAATCTCTAGCCTTCACTTGGGGAACACAAGCTAGATCCCGTGCTAATTTGGAAATGGAAAACAAAAGCAAAATCAAGTCCAGCAAAGTGTCCAATTGAAGACCCATCTAGATAAGCCTAAAGATGTATATCAACAATGGTATAACAACCAAGTTTAGAATATTTATGGCCATAACAACCAATTAATATAGTCTGATGAGACGTAGAGGAAGTGGGGAAGGAAACTACAATTAAATCATGCTTCCTGAGGTTTTGAAATACACAAATGAATATGTAATAGCCTATTAAAGTTGAATTGTTAAATTTTCCGACAATTTAAGCAATTAAGCAATGCCTATAGCACTTTCATATTTTTATAAGCCCACCAGGAAAATATGCCTATAATGGAACTATCAATGCCCTCTTATACTCTCAAAAATAACTATCAAAAGTTTATGATCACTTAAAAAGCATTCTATTAGATCACTATATATATATTATATCTATCTCAAGTAGGGGCCATTAGGTGTTTTTGAGGAAACCTTATGTGCAAAGTCTATAGCTTTGACTCATTCAGACTACAGGTGATAAAAAGGCTAATGCATATAGAATGATTTGAAACCCCATTTCAGAAACAGTATTTCTTTTCTTGTCTTCACAGTGGCTTATTTTCAAGTATTAGATGATCATGAGCCAAACAAAAAAAGTATAAGAGCAAGTGGTGACTGGCTTGTAATAATGATAAATAAGCTTGCACCTACGTTTCTGCAACTTAGAGACAGGTAATATTAAGGAAAAAAATTAAGAGACTGATTTGGAAGGCATCCCAATTAATTAAGTTCAACAAGTATTGATGGAGCAACTATATGAGCAAGATACTGTGCTAGGCACAGTTGGGAGAGAAAAATAAGAGTAAACCATAGTCTCAGTCCTTATACAACTTAAAGCATTGTAGGAAAGATAATTACACAAAAAGGTAAAATACTAAGTGGAATGTAAAAATGCAATAAGCCAAGTACAAGTTCTTATGGCTGTTCTGAGGACAACAAAAAAATAACAGGACAAGAAGATTCAGAGCCAGAAGGCATTTTAAAAGATTAGTCTAACCCTTTTCACTTTATAGATGAACAAGCTAAGGCTAGATGTAGGAAAATGACATGCCCAATGTAATATAACTAATAAAATAGAGCCTACATTTGAACCCAGTGATCTTAATATTAATAACATGTTATAGTTACATAAATATTCCGAACAAAGGAATGGAAGAATCAAAACAATACTGTTAAAAAACTAAACTAATCTATCAGGAGAGAACAGGATGGACCCAAATTCAGAGATACTTGGAAGGAAGAGGATAAGGAGAGGGAGAACACTTATGAAGCAAGAGAAAAGGCAAAGATGATTGATTTTGAATATTTCTTTTATGTAAATATGCCTCCTTCTTTCCTTTTACATCACTACCAGTCTGGTATAGGCCTTTTTCATCCTGAAGCTGGATTACTGCAATAGCCTGTTAGTTGGTGTACCTATTTCAGGTCTCTTTCCTCACTCCACTCCATCCTCTACTTAAGTAGGAAGGTGAGTTTCTAAAGTACAGGTCTGCCCATGTCACCCTTCCACTTAAAGAACTCCAGTGACTTATTAACTCCAGGATATAAAAAATTAAATCCTCTGGTAGCTTCTTCTTTTAAAAAAAAAAATAATTCATTTTATAATTATAATTTTTCTTGATAGTACATATGCATGAGTAATTTTTTTTTTTTTACATTATCCCTTGTATCCAATTTTCCAAATTTTCCCCTCCCTCCCTCTACTCCCTCCCCTAGATGACAGGCAATCCTATACATATTAAATGTGTTACAGTATAACCTAGATACAATATATGCGTGTAAATCCAATTTTCTTGTTGTATGGTAAGAATTGGATTCCGAAGGTATAAGTAACCTGGGTAGAAAAACAGTAGTGCTAACACTTTACATTCAATTCCCAGTGTTCCTTCTCTGGGTATAGCTGTTTCTATCCATCATTGATCAACTGGAAGTGAGCTGGATCTTCTTTATGTTGAAGATATCCATTTCAATCAGAATATGTCTTCATACATTATTGCTGTTGAAGTGTACAGTGATCCTCTGGCTCTGCTCACTTCACTCAGCATCAGTTCAAGTAAGTCTCTCCAAGCCTCTCTGTATTCATCCTGTTGGTCATTTCTTACAGAACAATAATATTCCATAACATTCATATATCATAATTTACCCAATCATTCTCCAATTGATGGGCATCTGTTCATTTTCCAGTTTCTAGCCACTACAAAAAGAGCTACCATAAACATTTTGGCACATACAGGTCCCTTTCCCTTCTTTAGTATTTCCTTGGGATATAAGCCCAGTAGTAGCACTGCTGGATGAAAGGGTATGCACAGTTTGATAACTTTTGGGGCATAGTTCCAGATTGCTCTCCAGAATGGCCGGATTCTTTCACAATTTTACCAACACTGTATTAGTGTCCCAGTTTTCCCACATCCCCTCCAACATTCATCATTATTTGTTTCTGTCATCTTAGCCAATCTGACAGGTGTTGTGGTATCTCAGAGTTGTCTTAATTTGCATTTCTCTGATCAGTAGTGATTTGGAACATTCTTTCATATGAGTGGAAAGAGTTTCAATTTCATCATCTGAAAATTGTCTGTTCATATCCTTTGACCATTTATCAATTGGAGAATCTCTGGTAGCTTCTTAAAACTCTTTATAATCTATCCCCTTTCTACCTTTCCGGTCTTCCTTACTTCTATAAAATCTCTGATCTAGCGGTAGTAGCCTTCTCAATTCTCCTAATGGTGCCTTTTTTACTGGCTGTTCTCTATACCTGAAATACTTTCTACTTTAAACTGCATTTCTTTGCTTTCCTGGCTTCCTTCAAGTCTCGACTAAAACCATACTTTACTCAAGAAGCTTTTCCTGATTTCTCTTAAGGCTAGTGCCTTCCTCTGAGATTACTTCCATTTTTCTAAAGTTAGAAGAGAGGTAAGAAGCAAGAGGAAGGCTCAATAATTTATTAGATGACTCTGTTCAAGGTTCTATTTGTGGCACGAGAAATCTAAATGCAAAAGTAAAATGATTTCTGCCCTTACATTTTTTGAATGACAAGTTATATAAATGTTGAGGCAGAGGTTACAAGAGAATATAGTAATTTGATTTTGATCACACAGTAAATCAGGGTTAGATTTTAGTTGGAGATGGGTAAGGATTGAGGAAATTTAGTTTTTCTATCATGAGATCATGGTGGTGCACTTTTAGTAGAGTTGGGAGGAAGATGGAATATTGCAAGGGCTTAAATAGTGATAAAGGAATAAGAAATGGAAATAGAGAATGTAAAATATTATTTTTTGATATAAATGAGGAAAGAAGCAACAATAATTGAGGGGATGTTGGGTTGTGGGTAAATTTCTTTGTAATTGATAGAGCAAGGTCCTAGAAGAGACCATAAGCTTAACATGGGGTTACAATAAGTAATGTTGATGTGACATATGGGAATAAATATAAATTAGATTAAAGGGAATCAAGATCACCTAAGATAGAAGGAAATATGGATGCTGGGAAGTCTAGAGTTAAAAAACAAACAAACAAACCCCAAACAGGTAATTCTAGCTTACTAAGAAATCTAGTATCAACATGTTTTATTGTTTTAAATTTAAAACACACGAGAAAATTCATGGGCCTCTTACTATAAATTGTGGTTATAGAACTAAGATTCTCAATTCCATCAGGGAATACTAATCAAACATCTTGGTTACTGTTTCCCTTGAAAGACATGCTAGACAAGAGTCTTGGCTTTTTGTTTGAGTGATATAATTAATTACTTTCTGTTTGTTTACTTTTCTTATTATTTGCCTTAGCAGTACTAATACTGAAGGAGCTATGTAGTTTTAGCAACTATTAAATGTTAACTGTTATGATATATGTGTGTGTGTGTGTATATGTATACATATATACATATGTATAATTCATCCAAATTACCTCTATGAAATGGTATCAATAAATTTTCTTATTTAAAAAATTTTATTTACTCTGAATTTTAAAAGTGAAATAAGCATTTCCATATTACAACTTACTTTCCCTCTTAAATATGTTAAAAAAAGTTATCATGTAACTTTCTTATTTTTTCCTACCCTTCTCCATCCTAGAGATGGCTACCATTAGATACAAATGTATGCATATATAATATAGTATAGAACAGTAAAGGAAAACCATATTATGCATACTTCTATTTATCATTTCTTTTCTGGAGAGACAATATCTTCCTTCATAGGTCCTTTGTAGTTAATTTGGATATTTATAATATTCAAAATGATGTGGTCACTCAAAGATGTGCTAAAAACAATAATTCTGTTATTGTATACAACATTCTGTTGGTTCTACTTTTTCACTCTTTATTGTTTTGTGCAAGCCTTTTCATGTTTTTCTAAGATCTTCAAACTATTACATTCATATACCACAAATTGTTTAACTATTCCCCAACTGGCAGGCATTCCCATAATTTCCAGTATTTTGCTACTACAAAGAGATAGATATTTCAGAACATATAGGTTCTTTTTCTTTTTCCTTAATGATCTTGGGAAAAAGATCTAATAGTGGTACTACTGTGTCAAATATTGTATTAGACCTAGAACTTTTATAGGTCTTTAGGCATAATTCCAAATTGCTCTCCAAAATGGCTAGATTAGTTTGCAATTTTTACCAACAGTGAATTAGTGTCCCGATTTTTCCATACCTCTGCTAACATTTGTAGCTTTCCCCTTCTATCATTTTAGCCAATATGATAGGTGTAAAATAGTTTCTCAAGGTCATTTTAATATGCACTTCTCATATATTAATCAGGTTATGACTTGTATACTTATAGATCTGACAAAGATCTTTATATATTTTATCTTAAAAAATGTCTATAAAAATTTCCCCCCAATTTTTTACTTTCATTTTGATCTTGGCTACACTGATTTTGTTTACACATACCATTTTAAATTTAATATAATTGAAATGGGGGGCAGTTAGGTGGCGCAGTGGATAGAGCACCAGCCCTGAATTCAGGAGGACCCAAGTTCACATCTGGTCTCAGACACTTAACACTTCCTAGCTGTGTGACCCTGGGCAAGTCACTTAACCCCAGCCTGGGGGGGGGAAATATATATATATATATATATATATATAAAATTGAAATGATCTATTTAATACCTTCCAAAGCCTTCTATCTCTTGTTTAGTCATAAATTGTTTGCCTATCCATAAATCTGATAAGGAACATGTTCTGTGTTCTTCAGATTTCCTTATAATATCTCTCTAGGTCAATATTTAGGTCATATATCCATTTTAACCTTATATTGGTAAATGGTGTAAGATACTGATCTATGGCCAGTTTCTACCAAACTGCTTTCCAGATTTCCCAACAATTTTTTTTAATCAAAATATGAAAATCCCCAAAACTTAAGTATTTACACTTGTCAAACACAAGTTTGACTACAGTCATTTGCTGCTGTAAATTGTATGCCTACTTGTTCCATTAATTTATCTATTTTCTATTATCTGAGAGTTTTGATAATTACTCCCTTAGAATATAGTATAATATCTGGCACTAGAAATAGTATCATTTTAAAAGAGCTAAATATTACCTAGGAAAAGAAACAAACGCTTTCATTCCTGTTCTCAAACTAGATAATAAAAACCTACATGTTCCCTTAAATCATATCCCAATGCCTTACTGCAAAATTTCAAAGACTCCTTAAATAAACATGAAAACACTCACTGACAAATGCAGATTGCAACTTATCTATTTGTTAATAGGCTCTGAGAGTTACATTTACTGAAAAATTAATAAATTATGGCTGAAAATTAATTAGCTTCAGGCCAGCCTGGTAATAAGCCTCTTTAGATTTAGTGAGGTTGGTCCTTAACCTTAAGCAAGACATAACTGATCTATCTTTAAGCCCATAGTTCAAGTTCTTCCATGACTTTTATTCTATTGGCATAAATTTCAAAAGTCCTGGATCATTATATGTGTCATAATTAGTCATCAGAAGACAGCTTTTTTTTCAATAGAATTAAAGTATAGATTGTTTCACAATTACAATTATAAAAATTAACTTAAATCAACTGTATTGTTTTTTGTTTTCGGTGGAGCAGGGAAAGGGGGAGAGGCAACAGTGTTATGGATAACATTTTCAATCTTTCTAAAGACATCTGAAGATGTGCTATGTGAGGCCTAAGCAGGGAAAGTGTTTAGGAAGAATTCAATAAGTTAAAGAGAAAGCTTTTCAGATGCTTTCAATAATTAATCCATATTTAAATAATTAATAATTAACCTAGGTAAGGACTGCCATTAAAGGAGGAAGCCTCACTGAAGAAAATGTTTCACAAATTGCAAAGCTTCCCTTTCTAAATACAGAATTGAAAATAGCAAATGCTAATAAATTGCTAGATTGCATAAGCAGTTACAATTTACCTAAACCAGGACACATTTGGATTCTGATATATCTTTATGGGTTTCTGCTCTTTGTGTCTATAAGTGTATGTTGATTTTGCCAAAGATGATTTTTTTAGCTTGAATTTTTTATTGTTCTGTAAACTCCCTGAAAATAAGGATTAAATTTTCTACACTTATTCTTTGCAGAAGCTGTTATCAGTATTGTATACATAAAAATAAATGGAGACAATTAAACTAAGGAGTTAATTAATAACTACATTATTAATGCTACATTAAAATTTAAAGCAATTATATAATAAACTTTTGGGATGATCTTTTGAATTGTCAGACAAGATGAGCTGGAAGAAATCCAAGGTCAAAGTGGGAAGTAATCTTAATAATAGTCTGACTCAATCTCAGTTGATCAGGAGGGCCTCCCCGAGGCCCAAGAGAGAGGCAATGACTTACCCAAGATGAGACAATATTCTTTCCAACTGATTATGGTTTTTCTTCCTTTGAAATGAAATATTATTCAATTCAACAAACATTTAAATGCCTCCTATTCGTAAAGTATTGTGTTACGCATTAGGATTACAAAATAAAAAGCAAAATCAGTTTCTGATCTCAAAGAGCTCATGTTCTATCTAATCAGTATGAATGATAGAATGAGAGAATACTGGCAACAAATCTAAGTTTCTTTTATACAAAACAATTAATCCTCCTTATCTACTCACAAGGAGAAAGTATTCATCAATGCCTTGGATTAAAATACTCAGTTATGAAACTTAGAAATTTCAGTCAGTTTGCTAATTTGTCCAATGTAAAGTACTCATCCCAACAAGAAACAAAGATATTTAAGTTTTACATTTGAAATCTCTTTTTGAAGTGAATCTAGATCACCCAAAAAGGTGTAAACTTGAAGAAAACAGTTTAAAAGAACAAAAGTATCTGATCATTAAGAATATGAACCAAAGCAATTTATATGCACTGTCACCAGAAATTTGGTAATGAGGTTTTCTTATAGAAAAGGTGACCTAGGAGTAGCTAGGTGGCACCGTGGACAAAGTACTGAACTGGGAGTCAGGAAGACCCGAATTCAAATATGGCCTCAGACACTTGACACTTGATAGCTGTGTGATACTGGGTAAACCACTTACTCCCCACTACCTTCCTCTGGAAAAAAACAAAGAAACAATGCTGAACTGAAATTCAAGAGATCTGCTCTAACTCTATGATCCTAAAATTACTTCTTTTCTCTCTGTTAATCTATTCCATGTGGCTCCTAGAAGAAAACCACTTTGTAACTATAAAACTCTATAAAAACGTTGTTGATTCATTTCTGGAAAGAATCATTAATTGCTAAGATTTAGTTTTTTGGAGCAAGATTGTAATTGAACTTTTTGAGCTCAAAATTAATAGTCTTTTCCAAAAAAGGATACATCTATAGCAATCTAATCTTTGACAAACTCAAAGATACCAACATTAGGGATAAAAATTCATTATTTGGAAAAAACTGTTGGGAAAACTGGAAATTAGTATGGCAGAAATTAGATATGGACCCACACTTAACACCATATACCAAGATAAGATCAAAATGGGTCCATGATGTAGGCATAAAGAATGAGATAATAAATAGATTAGAGGAACAGAGAATAGTCTACCTCTCAGACCTGTGGAGGAGGAAGGAATTTATGACCAGAGGAGAACTAGAGATCATTATTGATCACAAAATAGAAGATTTTGATTACATCAAACTAAAAAGTTTCTGTACAAACAATACTAATGCAAACAAGATTAGAAGGGAAGTAACAAATTGGGAAAATATTTTTAAAGTTAAAGGTTCTGATAAAGGTCTCATTTCCAAAATATATAGAGAATTGATCCTAATTTATAAGGAATCAAACCATTCTCCAATTGATAAATGGTCAAAGGATATGAACAGACAATTCTCAGATGATGAAATTGAAATTATATCCACTCACATGAAAGAGTGTTCCAAATAACTACTGATCATAGAAATGCAAATTAAGACAACTTTGAGATACCACTACACACCTGTCAGATTGACTAAGATGACAGGAACAAATAATGATGAATGTTGGAGAGGATGTGGGAAAATTGGGACACTGATACATTGTTGGTGGAGTTGTGAAAGAATCCAGCCATTCTGGAGAGCAATTTGGAACTATGCCCAAAAAGTTATCAAACCGTGCATACCCTTTGACCCAGCATTGCTGCTATTGGGCTTATATCCCAAAGAAATACTAAAGAGCAGAAAGGGACCTGTATGTGCCAAAATGTTTGTGGCAGCTCTTTTTGTTGTAGCTCGAAACTGGAAGATGAATGGATGTCCATCAATTGGAGAATGGTTGGGTAAATTATGGTATATGAAAGTTATGGAATATTATTGCTCTGTAAGAAATGACCAGCAGGAGGAATACAGAGAGGCTTGGAGAGACTTACATCAACTGATGCTGAGTGAAATGAATAGAACCAGAAGATCACTGTACACTTCAATGCTGTATGAAGATGTATTCTGATGGAAGTGGATATCTTCAACATAAAGAAGATCCAACTCACTTCCAGTTGATCAATGATGGACAGAAATAACTATACCCAGAGAAGGAACACTGGGAAGCGAATGTAAATTGTTAGCACTACTGTCTATCTACCCAGGTTACTTATACCTTCGGAATCTAATACTTAATGTGCAACAAGAAAATGGTATTTACACACATATATTGTATCTAGGTTATACTGTAACACATGTAAAATGTATGGGATTGCCTGTCATCGGGGGGGGAGGGAGTGGAGGGAAGGGGGGGATAATTTGGAAAAATGAATACAAGGGATAATATTATAAAAAAAATTTACTCATGCATATATATTGTGGGAAAAAATTCTAAATAAATAAAAAATAAAATAAAAAAAATAAAATAAATAGTCTTTTCATGATGCCATGATACGTGTTCAGAATTACATTTTTAAATGAAGCTGAAAATAACCAATTAGTCACAAGTTATTAAACAAAAACTTATTACTTTGGATTTGGAATATGCATCCCAACAATGACTTTTAGCTGCCTGAGTTACTAAGGTAGTACCAAAAAAAAATCCAAAGAAATACGGGAATCAAAACAATTGAGGATCTAAAGCTAAAATTTAACAATATGTACAATAGGAAACAGAAGCTTTCCCAATAAAAACAGTAAAGCAAGGATGTTCTCTTTACTTGCTGTGATATATGAAATAATTCTAGAAATACTAACAATAGTAAGAAGAGAAAGAAATCAGAGGAATAAACATAACCAAAGAGGAAACAAAGTGTTCCAGTTTGCTGATATGACAATTTACTTAGAAAATTCTAGAGAATAGAATTCTAGAGAATTTGGTTTTAGAAACCAAATGAAAATTTGATTAGGAGTTTCAAATAAAAAAGCAAGATCCAGGGCTTCTGGGGGGGTGGAGCCAAAATGGTAAAGTCAGGAAGCTGCTTGAGCTCTCCCAGTTTCTCTCTAAAACCATATGCCCTAAGCCTCTGAACAGAGTTTGACTAAAGGAAATCTCTCTCCAGCTCAAGATAGACTGGAAAAATTTCAAAGAAAGGTGAGGCATGCTGGGAAGAAAAGGGTGTTCAGGCCAGTTCAGATACTGTGAAGGTGAGGGTTCTTACTTACAGCAACTCAGCAATTGAGATTCTTGGTCCTGGCTCAGTAGAGGAGCAGATGGGGGGGAGGGGGGAGAGAGAGGGCACCCTCTTATCCCAGCTCAGAAGGAAAACTCTGGGAAACCAAGCTGTTTCCTGGACAGAGCAGTCAAGCTACCCCATGTAAACACAAGGGGACGCTGTGCTCAAAGCCCAGGCCCAGAGCTGCACAGGAAGCTTAAGATAGTGCTCCCCTTTTCCCAGGAGCAGAGTTTGACCATAAAAGTAAAAAAAAAAAAAAAAAAAAGAAGAAGAAGAAGAAGAAATACCAAAAGAAAAGGAAAGAAAATGAGCAAGAAACAGAAACAAACCTGGACTGTAGAAAGCTACTACAGTGATAGGGAAGACCAAAATACCAACTCAGATGAGGACAGAATGTCCATGGAAGAAATCTCAAAAAAGTAATATGGAATGGTCTCAAGCCCAAAAAAGTTTCTTGGAAGTGCTCATAAAAGACTTTCAAAGGCAAATAAGAGAGGTAGGAAAAAATTGAGAAAGGAAATAAGAGGTATGCAAGAAAGAGTCAACTACTGGGAAAAGGAAGGAAAAAAATTGTCTGAAGAAAGCAACTCCTTAAAAAATAGAATTAATCAAATGGGAAAACAGATACAAAATCTAACTGTACAAAAATCACACATTAAAAACTAGAACAGGTTAAATGGAAGCTAATGACTCTGTGAGACCAAAAATCAAACAAAGTAAAAAGAAAAGTTAGGATTACCTAGTGTCTGGAAGTTTCTACAGTAAAAAGATGGAACCTGGAATACCATATTCTAGAAGGCAAAGGATCTAGGGTTGCAACCAAGAATTAACTACCCACTGAGATTCGGCATCATCTTTCAGGGGAAGTGATGGAGCTTCAATGAAGTAAGAGACTTTCAAACATTTCTATTGAAAAAACCAGAACCAAACAGGAAATTTAATCTACAAATACAGAACTCAAGAGAAGCACAGAAAGGCAAACAGAGGAAAATACATATATTTAAAAGTTAAACTCCATTCCTAGATAAAAAAAACAAAATCTATATTTCTTGAGAACTGTATCTGTTACTGAGGTAGACAGAGGGGGTCATCACATGGATGGAGGGTGAGATTGTGAATGGACTCTGATGTGATGATATCAAAAATAAAGACATTAAATATTGGGAAAACGTCTGTACTGGAAAAAGAGGCAAGGGGAGGTATAATGGGCCAACTAGTTCATATGAAAGGGCACAAAAGACCTACTACAATAAAAAAAAAAATACAAGGGAAAGAAAGGAGGGGAATGAGTATTGTCTGAAGGTTGATTTCATCAGTTTTAGCTCTAAGAGGGGATAAATTAATCATTAATTGGGTATAGAAACTTATCTAACCCTATAAAGAAGTAGGAGGAGAAAGAAGAAAGAAAAGGGAGGGACAGGATAAAAGGAAGGATAGAAACACTAGGGAAAAAAAGGTAAGTGAAGAGGGAAAGGGATGATAAGAGATAATGTAGTGGGTGGGGTGAGTTAAAAAAAAAACATAACTAAGAATAGGATGGATAGAAGATAGATAGAGGGAAATAGAGATCTGGTAATGACAACTGTGAATGTGAATGGGATGAACTCTCCCATAAAACTGAAGTGAATAGCAGAGTGGATTAAAAAAACAGAATCCTTAAAAAAAAACAAAAAAGATAGAAAATAGTATTTATATATAGCAAAAAAATTTCAGAAGTGAATAACAGAAAGTAGATGAATAAAATATATAGGAGTCAACCAATCAAAGTACAATTATACTTTTATAGAAATAATTATAAAAAGCTCCTTAAAGAAAATATAACTATATATATATGTGTACACACACACACACACACACACACACACACACACACACACACACACACACACACACACACATATAAAACTTATAAAGAAAATACAACTGGAGAATATTTCTCCAGGTATTTAAATTATTCTTTAGTTGATAACTCTGGCTGCACTATGCCAATATGATAAAAAATTATTATAGCATTGAAATTAATTTATATATTTTCTGATACTGATCAAATTACCAATAAAAATAACAAAATATATGTGGAGGAACAAAAACTCTTGACGACTAAATGTAAACATTAAAAATAGGAACAAAAGATGGAATAGCATGTCTATCTGAAACCATATTATAAAATGTAATCATCAAAAATCATCAAAAAAATTTTGATTAAAAGTAGACAAGTAGTTAAATGGAATACATTAGTCAAAAAAAAAAGAATAATAAAAATTGGATTTAATATTAATAAACCAGGGCACAATATTGGAATTTCATCATTTTTTATTAGCACAATAGCATTCCATCACAATTATATACTATGACTCATCTAAACATTCCTCAAATTATGCTGTCCCCTTAGTTTTAAATTGTTGCCAAAAACATTGCTATAAATTTTATTGTATATTTCCTCTCTTAATTTCACTTTATTTCCCCTTTCTTATTTCCCCCGCTGAATCAAACATATTTCTGAATAAAACTGTGTGTATGTATGTGTTTTTTCCTTCCTTTTGACAGTTAGATGACTGAGATTTAAGTATTGCCCTTTCCTCACTGTTTATATAGATTTTTACTAGGTGTACTCTGATTATGAGAGAGAATTTTTCAAGATCTGCAGTTATATAAAGAATTTATGGATACTAAATTGTATAAGATCCTGACTGTGGCTCCTCAGTATTTGAATTCTTTCTTTCTGGCTGCTAGTAACACTTTTTGCTTTGACCTGGAAGCACTGAATTTTGGCTATAATGTTACTGAAAATTTTCATTTTTTTTTTTTTTTTAAAAGATGAATGATGTATTCTTTCTATCTCTGTTTTGCCCTGTGGTTCAAAGATATCTGATGATTTCCCCTCCTCTCCCCAGTGATTTCTTCAAATGAGGTCTAGGTTCTTTTTCTTGTTCATGACTTTTAGATGATGCAATGATCCTGAAATTTTCCCTTCATGTTCAGTTTTCCAGGTCACTTGTTTTTGCTATGAGATAGGTATGTTGAAGTTTTAAAAAATATTTTTCAGTTTTTTAACATTGTTTTGATATTTCTTGTTGTGCATAACATAACTGGCTTCTATTTGATCAATCCTTATTTTCAGAAAGTTTACTGCCTGGGCAAGGTTTTGCGTCTCTCATTCCAAGTGGATTTGTTTTCCCAAAGTTTTCTTCCGTAGTTCTTATCTCTTTTCCATTTTTTTTTCCTCAAGAGCTCTCATTTCATTCACCAAACATTTTCAGTTCTGGAAACAAACAAACCAATACCAAACTCTCTTGCTACATGTCTTCTAGGAATTCTAGCTAAATTTGTGCCCAGGTTATCTTTTGTAGTGAGGATTTTCTTGTAGATAGTTTGGAAACACTAAAAGCTTACAGGTCTCTAGCCTGTACTGTCCCTAAGATCTTGAAATAATTCAATACTCTACCTCCAAAAAGGAGCAGCAAGAGAAGCTTAGATCTTTCCTAACATTAAATACAAAGTTAGGAAGTAGGATGTTTTGTCCAAGCAAAAAAAGAAAAAGTTATAATGGTAACTGGGATGCTCAAGACCCAAACCCAAAAGAAGAGAATGGTTAAAACTGAAAAATATTTTTTAAAACTTCAACATACCTATCTCATAGCAAAAACAAGTGACCTGGAAAACTGGCTGTCCCTCATGCCTGGAATTCTTTTCTTCTTCATCTGTGTTCTTATTTTCTTCAGGATTCAGAGAAAATCTACCTTTTACAAGAAATCTTTCCAAATCCTCCTTAATGTGAATGCATTCCCTTTTGTGATTATCTCCAATTATATCTTGTTTTTACATAGCATGTCAACTCTAAGCTAAGAGGAGGAATTATTTTTTGTCTTTCTTTGTATTCCCAGCACTTAGCAAAGTGCCTAATACGTAGTAGACACTAAATAATTTTTGACTATGTAATCCTGAGAAAGTCACCAACCATTTTATGACTATTTCCTCTTTTATAAAAGGGACGATTTGACTCACTGGCCTTTAATGTCCCCCTCCCCCCCATTCTGAATCTATGATGATATGATAATGTATATAATTTTCACTTCTACTAGTTCTCTGAATCTCTGCTGTAAAGAGGGAGGGGATTTCTGTTACCATTGTTGGTGTTTTTTTTTTTTTTTTTTTTTTCCCAATTACTCTTTTTGTTTCCCTTTAGTGGTGTGTGGGACTGGTTAGGTGCAAGAGCCCCTTCCCAATCCAATTAACTAATCAGAAACATCATCAGGTACAAAGAGAAAAACATTTATTTAATCCCTGCACGGAGAAGTCCAGACACATACCTGGGAGCCATCCCAATTCTGCCATGTGCTCCTGGAACCTGATCTGCTTCCAGCTTGTCCAGAGTTTAAAAGTAAAAGACTGGAGCCTTCTCACTGAATAGACTAAAAGGATGTAACCATCCCTGACCAATAATCACCAATGCTGGCTGCCTCTCACAGGTCACTTTACTTCTTGCAACTTCCTTATTTCAAGTTCAAAATTCATCCCTTAAGAGATTATATGATCTCCCCCAAGGTCCCAGTTCTGGATCATGTGACAATACTGAGAAATACTTCATCTAATCTGTCCCATTCAGTGGTCTTTAAATTTTTGTTATTTTTAGTCAATGTGTATATTTTTCTTCAGGTGATGCTTATGTCATACTGCATCAATTCATACAAATATTCTTATTTTTTCTAAATTTCTCATTTGCCAGTTTTTACTACACAATGGAAATCCATTATTCATATAATTTGTTCAGTTAATTCACAATAAAAATCCCCCACTCTTTATTTCTGATTCTTTGCTTACCACAAGGAGTGCTATTAAGACTACTAAGCATATATTCAATATTAATTTCTCTCTGGCATCTTTGGAATATTTGTCCAACAATATTAACAATAGGAAAAGGTTCAAATGAATAACATCTTGTCACAAAATTAAAATTAAAGCTGAGCCACTAAAAAACACATAAACAAATCTAATGTAGTCATGAAACAAACACTTTTTAAATATTCTGCACAGACAAAGAAAGTTCACAAACCAATTCTGAAGACTGGAGTCAACCAGTGGAAGATTTAGTTACTATTTACAATTTTATTCACTTATTGTTACATGGTTTTATTTAAATCACTAAATTTCTTTATTTCTGAGTTATATTTCAACTATAAATGAAGATAAACACTGACCCATTTCCTTACCTCATTGATATGCAATGAGGACAAAAAAAAATCACATCTGAAACACTGCTGTCATCCATTAGCCCCAAAAGGCACCTGATTCTCCTCTGATGATACTGCATCCCTGGGTATCCTTGACTCTACAGGTTATACCTTCTCTCACATTCCTTTGCCACAATGGTCATTTCTCCCCATTATCATTTCCAGATTCTCCTTTTGTTGCCTTATTCAATAACCTTTTCTTTGTTGAAGAAATTCATGATAAATAAAATTTTCCACCCAATCAAAATAATGTTAGCTATAGTATCTTGGCCTCTAAGTCTCTCTTTAAATAAGAAGCTTAGCATCTGGCTAACCATATTATTTTCTTCCCTAACTCCTACTGCTTACTGGGATGTTAATATTTATGTAGATACTCCTTCAAACTCTGTAATTTCCATTTCCTCAACTTCATAATGTACTCCAATGCACTTCAGCTATATATAGGATCACATATTAGATCTTGCCATTATCAAGTTTGGAATGAATATTTTGTCACTCAACCTCTGTGTTGGAAGAGACTTCAGAATATCCTTCAAAGTGTCATTATGCACACTTTCTAATTAGAGTCTATATCTATATACACTTATTTTCAATCACTTTCAGTGTCTTCCTATTGCCTCTAAAATAAAATCAAAATTTCTTTAGCTTTTAAAACACTTTGCAACCTGCCCCTTATCTACATTTCCAATTTCACTAGGCATACTATGTTTCTCATGCTTGAAATTTAACGAAACTTGTCTTTTGTCACTCACAACATTCCATCTCCCAACACTGTGCCACAAGACTATAATGCACTTCCTTCCATCAGACCTCCTCTCTTTAAGTTTTGTCATTACCTGGAGACATAAAGCCTTCCTGATCCCTTCAAAAACTAGAACTATCATCCTCCCCAAACTGTCATTTATTTAACTATTTTATACACACACACACACACACACACACACACACACATACATATGAATACATACATCTATATCTATTAAACATTTGGGCCACATATATATTTATTTATACTTGTCTTGCTCATTGGGATGAAAGCTCATACATGTTTTACATACTACTTCACTTGTGTACTTTTTTTTGGTACATTCCAGAGCCTAGCACAGAACTTGGCATGAAGTAGGTAATAAATACTTATTAGATTGGAAAAGAAGTGATAATATAAACATGACTTCAAATTTTACTAAGGTCAAGAGTTGTGAATAGAGGGGGAATTGCCAAAGTCATAGTTCTTGAACATTATCAGAATGTCTTTCAAAAGTGATTTAAAAGAAAATGAAAGATCATGTCAAAAAACTGGTTAATTTAAATGACTAAATAACCCAGTGTTTCACAGACTCATATGGCCTTAGAACACCAGATATACACTGATAAAAAATATAAATATGGAAGAACTAGAATATCCCATGGGATTATAAATAGAAAGAAAATGGAAAAATGTATAGTTTAAAAAAATTAAATTTAAAAGTCTAGTAAGCCACAGATGAAAAATAAAATAGACATAGTAGGCTTATAACCCAGATATCAGCCCATTAAGTTTGTCCACTCGAGAGACACTATGGATAAAAGTCTGGTTTTAAGATTGAATAGGACGAGAGCAGGCTTGATCACTTGCAGCTCCTGACCCTCAAATCTCCCCCTTCTCCCCAAACCAAAATAAAACAAACATAAAAACAAATAACCTTTTAAAAACCAACATTTCCCTGGTGATAGTAAATAGATGTGTAGTATGGGCCATCACAATCTCAGAAGATTCGAAATCATAGGTTATCCACAGGAGAACAATGCAAAGGATTATCAAGGAAATACAGGGTGGTAAAAGAAGTGAGATGGTGAAGGAATGATAAAATTGATAGCTTGTATATTAACCATAAAAGGAATTTAACACTTTGGGTAGATCCTTCACAGAGGACTTACTTGGACAAAATAGTTTAGAGGCACTAAATCTGTACTGGTGGAATAAGTAACTACACTAAATATCCACACTTGTGCAACCACAAGTCCAAAGTAGAAAAGAATTTAATTTCATATTTAGTGGGAAAATACTGGTAGAATTGAATCCCTAGCCATGTTAAGCTAAACATGATGGTTCTGGGGACAGCTTGGGAAATTATGATTTAGGCATTTCTAGGTGGGAAGAGATAAATTTTATTTTTGTTTCTTTTCTTTTCTTTTCTTTTTTTTTTTTTTAAATAAAGTTTGGAGAATTCCCTTCCAACTAACTAATTCCTTTGTTTAAAATTTCAAGTCAGAAAACTCTGGATGTTCTTGGTGGAGGACATTAATATTCTTGAACAGACTTTAGTCTCCTAGGAATCACCAGCAGCTGGTAGCTAAATTTTAAAGGCCTTGACCATAAAGAGATCACTGAGATAGTATTCTCTTAGGTAATTGCTTTTTTCTTCCTCTTTTGAAGAAATGTCTCTATTTCTGATATGGGTTGGCAAAATGTCTTGTGAAAGAAGTTGTTATTTAAATTTTTAGTACTAATAACCCCCAAAACAGAAAACCCTTACTAGAGTACAATGCCAGAACTTTGAAGAGAGGGCAGAGACTGTCCTCCTAAGGAATGAATTCTGATGAATTAAACTAAATTTAAAATTAAACCAAATAGAACCATTCCAGATTTCAGAATGCTTTCTAAGCTCCCAAACATTTGCACAGATAGTGATTTAATTCTCATTGTAACCTTATGAAATAGAAAGAGAGAGAGGCCCTAGTACTACTGCTATGGTATTAAATCTTGTCTCTTAAAAAATAATAAAAACAAGCCAATAACTATGAGATATACAAAACATTGTTTTTATAAATAATATTATGAAAATGGAGTATATGTTTCATTAGCCTCACTTTGTAGATAAAGAAACTGGGGCTAGACAAGTTGTAAATAACTCCTCCCGCTCAACATTTATTTAGTACTTTCAAGTGCTTTGCCTTCTTCACAACAATTGTGGCCTCAGCATGTAAATAAAATAAGTTCTTTTATGCATCTCTTTGCATCTTGTCTCATAAAATTTCTAGTCCTGCTAAGAATAACAATGCTGCTATAATTATCACACTACTTATATATAGAGAAAGTAAAAGAGGGAAAAGGATAAGACCTTATGTTGGGATTTGATTCAAGCCCTAAAATTTGTAAAATCCACTTTGTGCATGTTAAAGAAAAGGAAAATAGATTCATTAAAAAATATTTGACTTTCACATAAAAAATTCCCAAAGTCTTGCCCACTCTCTTCCACTATCACAAGAATTAGTGTGTGAATACTGAGATACTGCTTAAAATGTCAAAAAATATAATAATCATATAGTACGATCATCTCATTTCAAAGATGAAAAAAACAGACACAGAGGAGGACACTTGCCTAAAATTCCCTAACTGGTAGCAGTGACTGAATTCAGATCTTTTGAACATTGGCTCTTTACTTTAAAGAATTCTGCATCCCGAATAACCCAGAGAATACAAACAAATATCTCCTGTAAGATGCCTCTCAGTGACAGATATCAAAAGACTTTCTCAAGATCATTTGTGACTCAACTAATTTTCCAACTCTTCCATATAGGTTTCTATATAAATTCTATTTATTGTATTATATTATGTCTATAAATAGAATATAATTCTATTTATTTCTATAGAAATTCTATTTTATCTTATATAAAAACACTTGGGGAAGTACAATTGAATTTTCAGAATTCTAGAATCAATTTGCTATTAAATGTATATAAGCCAGATTCATAATGGAGTAAGAAAAGTTCCCTTAAGATTCCTTAATAACTAATTCAGAGATTTAAATGACATTCCTATAAGCCTACCAACATATATTAATTATCCTTCAAACACTTTAACTTCCTTAATTCTTCTCACTTCCCATTACTTATTCCTCTCTACCCATCTCAGTCAAACACAAAGGGATTAATCACTCACCCTTGTCCAATAATTTCAGTCTCTTTATCTGAACGTAAACTATTGGCTTTCTACTTCTCATTCTGCCCACACTGTGATCTCTAATCCCAGGGGCCCTCAGGTCTTTCCCAGGTCATATTCCCTGCATTTAGCACACTCTATTCTTTTCCCCATCTTGACCCTTTATTGAACCAATTCAACTCTAGACTGACTTTCTAGCTTCCTTATCATTTTGCTAATTATACCCTGCCAAATACTTAAGTATCTTTGCATTACTTTCATTATTCTTACATATGAGCTTCTGAATGAAGATAGAGAAAACCAAGTAATCATTCTAACTATGTCTACTACAAATTTATGTTTTATAATCTCAACTGGGACCTCACTGCTGCTAGGCAATTCTATTATATTTCCTCAAAAATTCACTAATCCAACTTCCCACAGAAGCTCTTCCAAATTTTTTCATTCCTCCTCAAACCTCTTTTTGGCTCCTCTCCCTCTAACTCTCTCAGATGAGAACCCTGTCTCATATTTTTAGAAAAAGCTGAGACAATTTTTTTATGCTCTTCTTCTCTCTTCCTCATCTATCATTTATATGCCTTTTGCCACTATCCCCTCATTTATCCTTATCTCATAGCTAGAGAGACAACCTTAGTAGTTGTTATCTAACTCCTTCTTAAAGCTTCATGAAATGGGAGTCATGCCCCCATATAGAGTCATAAAATTATGAATTGTTATCATAAATGTCTGATTTGTTTACCTATATTCTTGGGGTTGTGTAAAAATTTCTCAGTTAAAAAGAGTTCATGAATGGAAAAAAGTTTAAGAAGCCTTCCTGTAATGATTTCATCATCCCATCCACTCTTTTTAACATATTTACTCCTATGTTATTCTTAGTCTTTCACTTATTTTTCAATCTCTCCCTGTCTACAATGCCTTGCTTACTGTCTACAAACATGCCTTCCCTTCCAATGGGGAAGAAGGGAGGGAGGTATTGGAGGGAAGGGAAAGAAGAGAAGAGAAATACTCATTTGATCCTTCTATCCCTGCTACTGTCCTATAGCTCTTTTGCTTTATAGTTTTTTTTTTTAAAGATTGTGTATAACATACTTTCCTCTCTTCTTGACCCTTTACAATTCAGCTTCCAACCTAATTTTTCTACTGAAACTATTCTCTCTTATATTACCAACGAAACTGACAAACTCAGTGGCCTTTTCTCAATTTTCATCCTCCGAGACCTCTCTGAAACCTCTGACATTTTTGATCACTCTCTCCTCTAAAATACTCTTTTCTATCACATTCTACTACTACTACTCCTTCTCAGTCTCCTTTACTGGATCCTCATTCTGATCATACCATTTAACCATGGGCTAGAAACTCCAGGGGTGCTGTCCTGGGCCCTCTTCTCCTTTCCCTCTTACTACTTTATTTGGTGATCTCATCAGTTTCTAAGAATTTAATTATCATCTTTTTGATGATAATTCTCAAATCTACCTCCAATCTTTCCACTCCAACTATCTTTCAGACATTTGAACTAGATAATAAGCATACATATAAAATTCAACATGTCCCAAAATGAACTTTTTATCTTTCCCTTTAAAGTCTTCTCAACTTCTGCTTTCCCATTACTGTAGTGGGTAATATCATACTCCCAGTATCTCAGGCTCATACCGAAGTGACATCCTTGACCATCTCTCAACTCCCATATCCAAGATGTTGCCAAGGTCTGTTGATTTCACTGCAATACTTTCTGAATATGCCCCTTTCTCTTCTCTGACAGTGCAGTCACTCTGATATAGGTCCTCATCATCTCATATATAGACTACTACAAAAGCTTGCTGGTGAATGTCCCAACTTCAAGTTTTTCCTCCATTCCAATTTATTCACCAGTTAACCACCAAAACAATTTTCCTCAATGGCAGCTTTGACTATATCACTCCTCACTTCAATAAACTCTTGTGACTCCCTGTTGAACTCAGGATTATAGCAACGGGAAAGTAAGTGATAAAAAGATCAAATATTTAAAGTTATTTTAGTAAATCTAAAACTAAATTTAATAAATGGAACTGCCCTTATATAAGATACATTAGGCCCTAAAGAAAACAAATATTTTCCTTCAAATCTTCTTCATGCATTGCAGTACAGTATGACTCAGAGAAAAAGCTGGGTGTGGGATATGGAAGACCTAGATTGTAGTAACTGCTCCTTGACTGACCAGCTGGCTGACCTTCATAAGCTGTTAGCTTCTTGAACTGAAGCTTCCTTGTGTAAAATTGATGGTGAGAGTAAAATAGAGGCAGGAGGAATAGTTTCTATTTAATTGTAAATAAAAATGTAAATAAATGGTTCTTGAAGCAAATTACTGACTAACCTGTAAAACACCACATAACTATGAGCTATTATCATTATAGAAGTTATAAAAATGCTAAGATAATACAAACGCTTATCTTGCAACAAGTGATTTTGATAAAGTTATGACTATTGCATGATTAAGCAGAAAAAGATAAATAAGGAAGTCTTTATTCAAACAAAAATTCCATCAAATTCATTTAAGTGGAAGAAATTTACTGACAAGAAAAATCAGTTCCAATGTTTTCAAGTCAAATGGCCATGTTTAAGTTTCACTTAGAGGAAAGCATAATAAACTTAAGAGTCAGAATTCTTACCTTCAGTCCTGTTTTTTCATCATCGCTACCATTATTTGTAGATGGTGTTTCATCCCCTTGCCTGGAAACCAAGACAAAATCTTCACTGTTAAGAGTTGATACCGAGTCTGAGGAGACACTGATTTTCCCAACAGAGGCCTTGTCATCCATGACTCAAGAAGGAAGCTCAACTCATGAATGATTAAATATTTTAAAAACTCCTGAAAAACAAAAATCATAAAGATCTTTATAAAAAAAAGTCTACCAAAAAGCTGATGCCCCAAGAAGTCATCATTTAAAATAAAAATAAAATTCTGACTATATAATTAAACTGAGATCAATAAACAATAAGATGGCTAATGATTTTTATTCACATTTTATTTCATATTTAACATTCAAGTTCCTTCTTATATCATTGCATAAAAATAAAAAGGGACATAAAGCAATTCTTAAAAGAAATATATATATATATGTATATATATATATCTTCTTTAAAAAAATAATTTCCAGGATTACCACTGCTTAATTAGAATAATGAAGTCAATATTCTAGGTAATGAAAAAAAAATGTTGTTATTCAGTGCCACAATATTCTAGACTTCAAAAAAATGCACAATCCATTTGAAAGAGCTCTACCTACCTAGGATAATTCATTGGGTATAGGCTATAAATTCTATTTCCTGACTCTGTGCATAGTAAATCACAGAATTTAAACTTCTACTTCTTATTCATATCAACAACATTGTAAAGATAAAAACTCTGAAAGACTGAAGAGATGAAATCAATGTAATTGACTAACCTTGATTTTAGAGGACTCAAGATGAAGCATGCTAACGACATCCATATAAGAAAGATGATAGACTCAAAGTGAAGAATAAGAAAGATATTTTTTGGACAGGGTCACTATGGGAATTTGTTTTGCTTGTCAATGCATATTTGATGCAAGGATTTTACTCTTTTTTTTTCCTGCCCAATAAAGGGACGGTGATATGGGGGAAAATGAGATTCCTGTTAATTGAAACTAAACTAAAAGTTTTAAAATCTATTTCTTAATTTCTAAAAATGCCAAAGTTAATAAAAGTCACTAGATTTAAAACATAAGCTCCATAAGTCCACAAGGTTCTCCATAGTCAAACTGAACCCTTAAACAAAAAACTTATTACATTATTCTTTGAAATAAAAGAAATAGGAATTGAACCACAATTTTACGTTAAAACCAAAAGAGAGAAACAAAAAAGAGATTACCCATATGTTTTTGAGCCTGGAGTTATTCTGATAAGTAAGTTTATTCATAACATAAATTCCCAAGCCATTAGTTTCATTTAACTTAATTCAACATGGGATGTTTCAGAAAGAGAAAGCTTGGTATGGCATTAGAGAATATGGACTCAAATACCAGCTCTATTATTTGCTAACTGTGTGGTCTCTAAAATGTTCTGTATTACTGAAATCCTATTCCAATGCTTCATCTTACCATGAAGATTCTTCTGAGGTTTTTCATTGACCTTGGTGAACCCTATGTCTATCTAGAAAGAATATGATCTTGAACCCAGCAAGAGGATGTGTCTTTTCTGAATATAAGTCCAACTAAATTTGGAGGTGTTCCTTAGCAGAAAGTTATGAATCTTTATGGCTACTTCAGATCACGAAGTCCATTTCATAAAGTAGACTTATCTATAAAGGGAGTACGGGAGTACCTTTGTTGAAATGACTAATTTTAAGACATACATATACTTTGTGAAAACTCAATCTGATCGGCGAGCCAGCAAACAATCAATCAAAAATGAATTAATAAGGACCTACTAGATCAAGCTCTACACTAGGCTCTGGGGCTACAAAAGATGTGATCCTTTTATGATCTATCATATTTTCAAATATGAAAGTCCTACACATTAAAGAGATTACATTCCATGGGAAAGGGCTGGTGCAAAAGCATAAATACAGGAGGCAGTATGTTGTATGTGAAAATTAGCAAGAAGGAAGGGGTATTGAATAACAAGGCTGGAAAAGAGGCACAGGGCCAGCTTGTAAAGGGTTTTTAATAAGCCAAACAGATGAGATTATATTTGAACTCAGAGGTAATTATTAAATTTTAACTCAGAGCATTGGGCCTGGAGTCAGGAAGTTCAAAATGGCCTCAAATACTTGCTATTTGTGTGACCCTAGCCAAGTTGCTCAACTCAGTTTCTTTATCTGTAGAATGGGGATAATAATAGCACTCATCTCTCCAGATTGTTATGAGGACAAATGAGATAACATTTGAGTGCTTGATACATAGTAAGTGCTATATAAATGTGTGATGATTTGTTTCTCTAAATCATGATCGCTCTCTTTCAAGCCTTGTCTCCTTCACTTGAGGCTTGACTAGCTTTCTTAGAGGCCTTTTTCTCTCTTTGGTTCCCAAGAGCTCTTGTCCTAGTGTCTCCAGCCAGCACAAAAGTCAAAGTGGGAATGACTGACTCTGAATCTCCTAGAGTATGGGAGACTCCACTTTCCAAGAGTGTGAAATTGTGGGTTTCCAAGAAGTCAATCCTAGTTGTGAATCTCCTGGAAGTCCATGAGTAGGCTTTTCCTTTAGACTTGTGAATCTCCTGGACTTGCGAATCCACTGAATCCTGGCTCTGAATCTCCTTGAGCTTCCCTGAAGTTCTCCCCTGGACTCAATCCAGAATCTGAATCTTGGCTTTTTATATCCTCCCAGAGAATGGGCTTGTGGGTACTCCCTAGGCTTGTGGGAGCTCCTTAAAAGTATGCTCTCTTAAAGGTGTGAATCTAATGTGTGGACCAATGAGGGAACTCCTTTAAGGGTGTAAACTCCTTTAAAGGCTTGAACTCCTTTAAAGGTATGAACTAAGTGCATAAGTACCTTGTAAGAATCCTAACATAAATGTTAGTTATTATTGTCATCATCATCATATAGGGAGCTACAAGAGCTTTTTGAAGAGGGCAGTGATATTGTGATTTATAAGTTAAGGTCACTTATGTAAAAGATAAATCAAAAAAGGGGAGACAAAGTCAGTATAACAATTAAAAGCAAATTAGGCAAAGAAAGCAATTAAAATGTTGAAATTCTTTGACAGTGATTCTAGGACTAAGCATATTAACCAACGATATAAATCATAAAAAGCAATACCTAAATATTTATGACTTCACTTAAAATTTTTTTGATGTTTTTTGTTTTTATATCACTTAAATTTCCCATCTCTCTTGCCTGTTTCCTAGAGAGTTATTCTGAATAATAAAGAATTTTTTTAAAGAAAAAACAGGGAAAAGAAAAAAAGAAAACAAGACTAGTATACACTGAAATAAAATCTGACAAACATGCGTAATAAATATTATATACTGTTGCTCTCTACCCACTAGAGATGAACTGGGAGAAGTATCTTCTTTGGGACCCATGCCACATGAGATGAAGACACCATTATCCTTCCAGGCTCCCAAATTTGTTACCTTGGCATCACCATGGTCTCACTCCATTTATCAATCACTTGTCAAACACTGCTATTTCTATCTTTACCACACCTCTTATTCACAACCACTTTTCTGTTCTGACACACTATCATCTTAGTAAGGCCCTTATCACTTTTCACCTAGATTATCACAACACCCTCCTAATTGGTTCCTCTGGTTCAAGTCTTTTAACACTCCAATTAATTTCACACATTTTCCAAAGTCATTTTCTTTAAGCTGAAAATTGATCACGTTACCACTCCCCTATTCAACCAACTCCAGTGACTTCTAAAATAAAGTATAAATTTCTCTCTTTAGCTTTTAAAGTTCTTCACAACTTTCCAGGACTGTTTTGGGGAAACCACATTGTAAACCTCTAAATGCTAAAGAAATCTGAGTGTTCTAAGATCCCTTCCTATTGAATCTCAGTCATAAAAGAGGTAAGAGACCATCTGGCCCAAAGTGCTCTCTGAAAAGGTTGTTCTCTATAACAACCCAGAGAATTGGTTATATAGTTTCTAACCAAAGACCTTTAGCAAGCAAGAATAATCCAAAATTTCTTCCACAAAGCTTATTCCACAGTCATATAGCTCTTATTAGTTCACTCTGGAAGTTCAAGCAGAAAAAGTCTAATCTCTATTACAAATTATCCCTTCCTGGACCTGTGTGTGCCAAAATGTTTGTGGCAGCCTTTTTTGTAGTGGCTAGAAACTGGAAAATGAATGGATGCCCATCAATTGGAAAATGGTTGGGTAAATTATGGTATATGAATGTTATGGAATATTATTGTTCTGTAAGAAATGACCAGCAGGATGAATTCAGAAAGGCTTGGAGAGACTTACATCAACTGATGCTGAGTGAAATGAGCAGAACTAGGAGATCATTATACACTTCAACAACAATATTATATGAGGATGTATTCTGATGGAAGTGGATATCTTCAACAAAGAGAAGAGCTAATCCAATTCCAATTGATCAATGATGGACAGAATCATCTCCACCCAAAGAAGGAACACTGGGAAATGAGTGTAAACTGTTAGCATTTTTTTGTTTTTCTCCCCAGGTTATTTTTACCTTCTGAATCCAATTCTTCCTTTGCAACAACAACAACAACAACAACAACAACAAAATTTGGTTCTGCACATATATATATTGTACTTAGGATATACTATAACATATTTAATATGTATGGGAATGCCTGCCATCTAGGGGAGGGGGTGGAGGGAAGGAGGAGAAAAATTCTGAACAGAAGGGAGTACAAGGGATAATGTTGTAAAAAATTATCTATGTATATGTACTGTCAAAAAATGTTATAATTATAAAATTAGAAAAAACAACTCCCCCCAAAAAAAAACAAAAAAAAAAATTATCCCTTCCCCATTTCCAGTGTCAGAAGCATGGCACCCCCATAAACTGGAAAATGCATGTAAAATTTTTTTGCCCTGCCTTTGTACCAGAAAAGAAGTCTGATTTCCTTCTTCTTCTTCTTCTATGGGGTGTTATAGACTTTATTGTAAAATTTGGGTTAAGTATTTTATGGTCATAGGCTATATGTAAAAATCAATGTTAAGTAAAAATACTAAGCTTTGTGTGATATCTGCTGATTTTTGCAATTTTTCTCAAACTTTAATTTACTTATTTTAACTTTAAAAAAGAAATTGTGTACATTCATAATATTAAAAGATAAAATGTTGTTATTATTCAATATATTTTATACATGTCTGAGTTTCTAAACCTTTTCTGTATTATCTGCTAGCCTTAGTGTGTCATGTGTATTTTCTCAAAATTTCCCATATAATTTCTTATGCCCATCCACGATATATTGAGACCATGATGGGAAAACTTATCATATAAAACAGGTTAACTATAAATATGTGGGGATAAATATTCTAAGATGGCTGGAAATAACATAGCATGGTATCTAGTTCTGTCCCCATTCTCAAATGCGCCTTTATTCCAACATTTCAATGTTCTTCTAAAAATGTAATGATCAGAACACAGGACTCCCAATGAGAGAGGAAGGGACCGTGGGAAACAGCATGAGATCTAGAATGAGAGGATTTCATTTTGATCTGTTGACATTTACAAGGCACCTGTATAATTATGAAGATTACGTAACTTCTCTGCACCCCATTTTCCTCATCTAAAAAAAATGAAAGTATTAGGCTACGGTCCTTTTCAGTTCTAAAAATATGAATCTTTATGGTTTGATCATGACATGATATTTTATACTTCTGGGATTTAGTGGTTTCCCAACTTAGGAGTTGAGAGAAATTTTAGTTTATGAATAAGAACAGATCTTAGGACAGGACTCCTTTACTGGACTTTGCTCTTATTCACTTTAGTTTAATTTTCCAAATGTACCTGTTGTGATAACATAATATTGGTTGTCTAATATGTGAAAAAAGTAAGACCACAGAAAACTAAGGTGTGAAAATTTAGTTTTAAAATATGAATTCCTTAAAATAAAAAATTTCTAAAAATTTACTCAAATACAAAGCAGATATGTTCTCTTCTATAATTCTAAAATTCTATGATTCTAAGAATAATTACTTTCTGGCTAATCAAAGAGCTGAACTATCTTAGTGTTATACCACTTTTCCCATAAAGCAAGAAAATATGGGTGGGCAGCTAAATAGAATGCCAAGTCTGGCATAAGGAAGACCCATCTTCTGGCTCCACTTACTAGCTGTGTTACCCATAGCAAGTTGTTTAACCCCATTTGCTTCAGTTCCTCATCTGTAAAATGAGCTAGAGAAGTAAATGGCATACCCCTCCAATATCTTTGCCAAGAAAACCACAAATGATATCATGAAGAGTTGGACACAACTGAAAAATGACTAAATAATATTAAAAAAAAAAAAACATGGAAGTTTGAAGTAGATGCATTGAAATAAATAAAAGCAAGAAGAAATGAATGGAAAATAATATTAGATATAATGCTTGGTATTCTAATGAACAACCGGTAACTAAACAATATTAGCTTCCTATAGATAACTTAATTGAATATAGTTGACATATGAATATAAGGCAATTCTAACCAATATGTCAGGATAAATTGGTATTGTCTTCATGTCCTGACATATATATCTTTTTATAACTCAAAGAATACAGTAGAAGTAGGACTGAGAATGGAATAAGACAGAAAAGAATATTAGTGATCCTAAGGAGATGTGGATTTGGAGGAAAGGGCAGAATAAGGTAGGAGAATGATGAATGTTGCTCTTATTTTTTTTCCGACCAAGTTTAGAATTGGGTCATATCATTACCAAGATGCCTATGGTTTCTTTTGGCAGAGGTTTCCCTAAACCATATTTTTTCTATGTTCACATCCTTTCTATTCAACCACAAAAATAAATGCAGTTAAGATTACTTGTGGAATCTGGAGACGGCAAAAAGAAAGAAACCTAGAACTGATTGTGACTTGTGGATATTCATCCTTTAAAATGAAAAGTGGAGAAAAATCCTACCAAAATTCCACTAAAGCAGTTAACATATTTTCTGTCTCTGAAGCTTACATTTCTTACAAAGTTTTTCCCTTAGATAGATGAGACAGTCTAAAAAAAATTAATAGAAAACTTCCCCTTCTTTCATAAAATAAATTTCTTTCTACCACCATTATGAACAGTGCATATAACTTCCTCTGAATCTGAGGATTAGTTCCTTTGAATTCCTTGATGAAAGGAAGATTTCATTTTAGTTTTTTGTTAACTCTCCATCCAAATGCTTCTGTTTAAATACAGAACAAAAACTATAGAGATATCATTATGAGCATAAGAAATCTATGATTCAACTGAAGGTAACTAAAAATACAAAACTTATATTAAATTTAACCAATCTGTTAGTGGTTTTGTTTGCAAATATCTAATAATTTAGTTGTTATTACAATTATTAATCTTAAAACACATGCCAGTTTATGACATGCTTTCCTTACAAATAACTGTAAGGCCGTTAGTACATCTTTTCTAAGAATCTTCATTTCAGAAATGAAAAAACTGAGGCTAAGGGAAGTAATAAGAAGATCTACCTAAGATCATATTATGAAAAGGCAGGGGTACAGAGTTGAGGGTGGGGGAGGAAAACAAGTCTCAAACTTGCATCTTCTAACTTCAAGTTTTTTATTAGATCTCTTGGGATTCTAAATTGAAGGATTACAAATCTGGGATCAGTTTGGTAAATTATGCTGTTGTTTCTACCTTACCCCTTTTCATTAGCAATATAATCTTAGGCAAGTCTTATTTATCTCCCTTAGTCTCAGCTTTCTCATTTCTAAAATGAAGGTAAGAAGAGATGTGCTACTATACATGCAGATGATACTATTCTATTGGCAGAAAATGAAGAATTAAGAATTCTCTTGATGAGGATGAAAGAAGATAGTGCAAAAAGCTGGTTAGAAGCTTCAAAAAAAAAAAAAAAAAAAAAAACAAAAAACTAAGATCTTGGCAACTGGTCCCATTGCTTCCCAGTAAATAAAAGGAAAAGAAATGGAAGCAGTGTCAGAGTTTATATTCGTGAATATAAAGATCAGAATAGATTACAGTCACACAATTAAAAGATGCTCCTTGGAAGTAAAGTTATGGCAATTCTGGACAACATACTAAAAAAACAGAGATAATGCTTTTCTGACAAAGGTTTGTACAATTAAAGAGATGGTTTTTCCAGAAGCAATATATGGTTGTGAGAGTTGCACTATTAGGAAAGCTAAGCACAGTAAAATCAACACTTTCAAATTACTGTGATAGACAAGCTGTTTGAGAGTTCTTTGCGCAGGAGATCAAATCAGTTAACACATACAAAAATCAAGTTTTTCATTGGAAAGTCAAATATCGAAGCTGAAGTTTAAATACTTTGACTGCATAATGAGAAGATGGAACTCACTGAAAAAGACCTTGCTGTTGGGAAAGATTGTAGGCAAGAAGAAAAGGAGTTGGCAGAGGATAAGATCACGGAAAATGATCATTGAGGGGTGGCTAGTGGTACAGTGGATAGAGCATCAGCCCTGAAGTCAGGAGGACCTGAATTCAAATCTGCCCTCACACACTTACCATGTACTAGCTGTATGACACTGGGCAAATCCCAACTGTCTCAGAAAAAAAAAAAAGAAAGAAAGAAAGAAAGAAAAGAAAGAAAAGAAAATGACCATTGAAATAAAGAAATTAGCTTGGACCGACTTCAAGAAATAGTGGAGAATAGAAAGACCTGGGCATGCTATGATTGATGAGTCATGAAGAATCAGAAACAATTGAGTAACAAAAATATTTTTTTCTACTTCATTGTGATACATACACACATATATGATGAGATCCTGGATTAACTATGTAAACTAGGGGTTTTACATACACACACACACACACACACAATGCACAAGGCAAAAGTCTGGATGTGAAGATGTGTCCCAATTCCTTTGAAATTCAGAAATTACTTGTTGAAAGTCACAAGGATGAGGGTTGTGAAAGTTGGAATCTGAACCTATTATCATTGATTTAAAGCTATCCCTTCCCCTATACCACAATGCTTCCCTTCTGTGTGCCTAAATTCAAAATTTTGTTTTCAACAGCCCATTTTCTTCAATAAAACTAAAAAGAAATGTATCTTAAGGGTACAGAAAGATTAGTTTCTTAAATGAAAACTCCAAACTACAGGAAATATAAGTAAGACTCATCAAAGCAAAAGATTCACTATCAAATAATAGGCTCTTTAAAAAGTTGATGTTTCTTGTTCTTTGTTCTCAAAAAGGACCAATGACATCAGGAAAGTGATGTTTTACTTGCAAGTTAATTAGGTTTTAGTGAGGTAGGGGTAAAATTCTTTAGAATAAAATACAAAACTGCAGTTTCTAAACTTTAATCAAACAAAATTAAAAAAACAAACCAAAAAAGATTTTTTTTTAATTAATGAAAAGGTACCAAAATTCTGTGAACATTTATAATTGGATAAAATTCTACTCATAATGTAGAAAATATTACAATAATTATGAGAAGATAAGACAGATATGTGAACTAGTCTATGGTTCCTGTTAGCTCAAAACCTTATGATTTATTTAATTCTCACTGTCCAATTTGCCTCTCTACATGTGGTGAGCTGCAGAAGACGTCAAAGTACTACATCCTGAATAGTAGAAACTGTAGTGGACCTGGATTTCAGCATCTTGCCACCAACTTTATGATCTTCAAAAAAAAAAAAAAAAAAAAAATTACACATATATAAGTATAAGACAAGTGAGGGGAGAAATAAGAAATGAAACAAAATGTTCTATGAATGTTTGAGAAAGGAAAAGCTGGAGAAACAGGTAAGCGTATCTGAGCAAATTGCTCCAAACAAAATAATAATGTCTGACATTTAAATCTCTTCACAATCACACCAGTCTGACATGTAAATTTCCTCACAAGCACATCCCTTTTTTACCTTTTCAATCTTCTTACACATTCCTCTCCTCTACCTCTGCTGTGATTCAACCATACTGAACTATTCAATGGGTTTTACACATGTAGAGAAACAGATTGTTTTTAAGTTTTGACACTGCAGACTCCCTACCTGAAATTCATTATTTTCTCATCTCTACTTTTTAGTAGTAGTAGGAAACCCAGAAAAGCAGGGTAGCTTAGAAGATGACTGGTGTATATTATATATTTAGGGAGAAAAACAAGTTGCTCATAATAAAGCTTTGCGACTTTAATTATGACCTTCTTTTTGCTTCATGCATGGAAATGCTCATCTTACTTAGTGTTGATCATAGCCAGAATTTAAAAACAGAAAAGAACGTAAGCTTCATGAGGGAAAGGGATGGTTTATTTTGTGTCTGAATCCTCAGCATTTAGCACAATGTTTATTGGAGACTAAATAGTTAATATTATGACTTTTAAAGTCCTTCAGCTTGAAAATTCTGTGATTTTCTATCATATTAAAAAACAATTATATTCTTAAAAAGGCTCTATCTGAATAGAAACAATTTAGTCAGTTCATGGAATAATTACTGTGCTGTTGTGGGAAAAGCATGGGACTCATTTCTACTAGGGAGTATTAATGTGCTTAATATGATTTCTTCATTTGACCAGTAAGAACTGTGAATCTATGAGAGCAACATAGAGCTGCTTATAAATTTTATTTAGAGATAGAAATTAACTATTTCCTTTTGCAGAGGAGGAAACAAGCCCAGAGAGGCAGAAGTAACTCATTTATACTAACATAGGAAATAAGTAGCAAAATTAGGATTTGGACCCAGATCTTCTTACTTTAGAAGTGTTATTATTGAAATGATAGTAATAAATGCCTTTAGAATGCCTTTTCTTTAAAGGGGGAGGAACAGGTAAGAGAGAGAAAAATATGGAATGCAAAATCTTATAAAGATGAAATGTTGAAAACTATTGAAAACTTAATAGTATTTAATTTTATTCCAATTATGTATAAAATAGTTTTTTACTATTAAGTGAAAAAAATTCCTTGCCTTTTATAGAAATACTCAAGATTGTTTTTCTTTCCAACCAACAACAATTATTCTGTTCCCCTTGGGCAAGACCATGCTTAGGTGCTATTATGTTCAGCTCCAGAATATTACATATTTAATTTCTCTTTTACCTAAGTGGCTGAATGAAAATTAAAACAAATTAACCTGTGACCAATACTTAAGAGAAATGAAATAATAATAAACATTATCTAAGCTTAACTATGACCTCTGTTAATTTTCAGGATGCTGAGTGAGGGCAAACCAAGAATAGTTGGCAGAAGACATGTTCTCTGAAGTATAGTGCTATGAGCAGAAGGAGCTAGGATTTGTTCTAGACAAGGATAGAATAACATTTTAAAGTGAAGGTGAATGAGCAGGTAGTCAAATAACATTAAGTGATCACTTGAAGCAGCAGAGATTTATAGGTCCTCTAACACAAAATCCAGTACTCCTTTTATATACTAGACTCATACTAACATATGGAGTTTAATACTAAAGGTAATGTTTCCAATGTATTTTGGGAAGGGTTCTTTTTTCAGGAATATAGATTTTTTTTTTTTATATAACCATAGGATTTCAGAGTTTTTACTTATGTCATCTATCTTATCCAATCAAGACAACAAGCATTTATTAAGTACCTACTATGTGCTAGATACTAGAAAGGCAAAAAACTATCTGCTCTAAACTATCTGCACAGTATAATGGGAGGATATAACATGTTCAAACTGTTACATATAACATATAACTATTCAAACGAGATTTATACAGAATAATTTGGAGATTATCTCAGAGGAAAGTGTTACCATTATGTGGGACCTCAAAAGGCTTCTTGCCAAAGGAGGGGTTTTGGCTGAGACTTAAAAGAAACCAGAAGGTAGAAAACAGGGAGAAAATTCCAGAAGAGGGACAGCTAGTGAAAACAAAGATGAGAGATGGAGTGTTACATTTCAGAATAGCAAAGAGGCCAGTGTCATTGGATTGGGAGAGTATGTGAAGAGGAGTAAGACAAATGAATAGGGAGCCACCAGAATTCACTGAATAAGGATGGGGAGTGACAGGCTCAGGTTTTAATGATCTCCTTATTTTAAATTTGAGAAGTTAATTGATTTGCTCAAGGCAAATGAGACCGTAACAGAACTAGGATTGGAATCCAGGTTTTCTAACTTGTCTTGAAAAATTGTTTAGGAAGGGTAAATAAAATAAAAAGAAAGGGGTTTTTTAAAATAGATTTTAAGGAGGCCACTTGTCTGATACAATAAACAAACAGTTCACAATTTTCAACAATCCTATGAAGTAGGCAGCATAAGCAGGAGGTATATGGCTAATAAAAGTGGATGGTAAGTTTCAAATCCAGATCTTCTAAGTTTTTTTTCTTCTTATGGTCTGATTACTGAATACCTTGAAATAAAATAGGAAAATGCATTACAATTATTCTTTTTCTTATCCTGAAAAGGCTAAATAGTCATAAGCAGAAATATGAATAAATTTAAACTTGCTATATCCTATTCTATTCATAGTCAGAAGTAGTATATAACAGGATTGAATCTAGGCAAAAGAAATTCGCTTATCTCTAATGGGCAAAAGTGTTAATATGCTTAACATAATTCTTTTTGCCCAATATAATTTAATTTAACCTGAGATAAACTTGCCCCTTACAATCCTGGCTGCATTTTAAAATATTTTTTTTTCAAAGAAAAGAAATTTTGCATACCAGTACAGATCATTTATTATTATGAAACTACCAGTTCTTACAGATTTGTCAGAATTTGGAAATATAAGGTATAAATCGTGTAAATAGCCATTCATGTTATATAAACCTCCAACCCTGGGTTATCTGGATTCCTTCCCTTCACTGTTCTTGTTTCCATGCTAGTGAACCATCTTCTATGAAGTACTGTCAAAGCTAATTCCTCTACTTGTCCATGATCCTATTGTTTCCATATCTGGATGCTTGTTCTCTTTAATCTCTCACCACCTCCTCCAACTTCAGTCTTTCCTTACCTACTCCACTTTTTCCTTATATATCTAGAAACATGCCTCTCCTATGCCTTTATTAGAACCAACTATCAACATCTAGCTATTAGCAGAATTCTTTTAAAATATGTATGTGCATACATATATGTTTTCTTTCAATTATATAAAAAAGTTTTTTTTTAACATTTAAAAAACATTTTCGAGTGCCAAATTCTTTTTCTCCTTACCACCTTCTTCTTGAGAAGGCAATTTGATAAGGATTAAAAGTATGTGGTCATGCAAAACATTTTCAAAATAGTCACATTAGAAAGAAAACATGGAATAACAATAGGAAAAATAAAAAAAGTAATGAAGTATACATTCAGCCTCCCTCAGTTCTTTCTCGGGAAATGGATAGCATTTTTCATCATATAAGTCCTTCAAAACTGTCTTGGACTATATAATACAATCTTGGATTTTATGGCTGAGAATAGTTAAATCGTTCACAGCTAATAATCTTAAAATATTACTGTTACTCTGTACTATGTTCTCCCAATTCTACTCGCTTTACTTTGCATCAGTTCATATAAGTCTTTC
Source organism: Sminthopsis crassicaudata (assembly GCF_048593235.1). Taxonomy (NCBI): domain Eukaryota; kingdom Metazoa; phylum Chordata; class Mammalia; order Dasyuromorphia; family Dasyuridae; genus Sminthopsis; species Sminthopsis crassicaudata. The sequence continues at coordinate 464,934,774 of NC_133618.1, read as the reverse complement.
CAATTTTTTTTCTGAAGCTATGCTATTTCTTATAGAACCATTTCTAATAGTGCCATAGTATTATGCTAACACAATCACATACTTGTTCAGCCATTCCCCAATTGATGGACATTCCCTCAACTTCTAATTCTTTGCCACCACAAAAAGAGGTGCCATAAATATTTTCATTCATACAGGTTCTCTCTCTCCCCCTCACCTCCACCTTGAAAAAAAAATTTCTTTGGAATTCAGACTTATCAATGATTTTTAAAATGTGAAAACTAATGGCCTTTTCTTGGTTTCCCAATTCTGTACTACTACAGATTGGACCAATTCCTTCTCCATAGTTCTATTTCAGTTGGTCTGATCCTTCCTTGTATACCCTGCTGGATATCATTCCCAGGCCTCCAGGCCCTTTTCTCACTATATCCTAAAATTCTTGGTGAACTGCCATGAATTCAGTTATCATAAATATGTGTATGACTCCAGAATTAATACATTTAAGCTCTGACCTGAGTTTTAGTCCAAAATCACCCACTGGCAAATCTACTTGGATATGCTGTAGGTATCTCAGAGTACATATTTTCCTGTCTAAACTCATCACTCCTCCAAACTTCTACCAACACATCATCTCTCTCCTTTCTTTTTCCTTCTCTCTGCTCATACAACTACAACCTTAATTCAGGAACTTATCATCTCATTTAGATTACTTTAACTGTCTCCTAATTGGTCTCCCTGCTTCCAGCCTTTTTTCCCCTCTCCTACTCTCCATGCAATAATTTTTAAATAATGCAAGTCCAAGTCACTCCCCTGCCAAGAATCTTTAGAGGTTCTCTATTGTATCTAGGATAAAAAAATAAAATCCTCAACTCAGCTTTTAGAAGACATTTACAATCTGGCTCCAGCTTACCTTTTCAAGCATAATATCACACTACTCTCCTTCACACAGTCCAAGTGTCTAACTAAGTTGGTCTATTTACTATTGTTACCAGAGTTCTGCATTACACCTCCTACCTACTCAAGGGCTGGAATTCACTTCTCAGGTCTATCTCTTACAATTCTAAATTCAATCTAAGTGACACCTCTTGGAGATAATCTTTTCCAATCCCCTGAGCTGTTAACTTAATCTTCAAATGGTTGTATACTTTTCTGTGCAAATGTATTCCCAAAAGAGTACAAGCTCCTTGAGAGTAGGGTCTGGTTCTTTTCCCCCTTTTTTATCTTCCCTGCTATGCACAGTACCTATATTTAGTAGGTAACAAATGCCTAACAAGTTGAAAAGGGGTAATGCAAATTTAATCTTTAAAATTGACAATTAAATTTCCATAAAGGCTTCCAATTTGGCAACAGGATTTATAAAGCATGAGCTGTCAGATTTTAATACACAGAAAAATTTGTTTTTGTTAAAGATCACTGGAAGTTGTATGCAAATGTAACCTCATTAGAACAGCATATGAATGTCACTGATAATTAACCCTTGGGAGATCAAAACACAGGCATCTAACAAAATTATTAAAAGAAAAATGCACATCAAAGTCAGCATACTTTTAGATTTTATGTACACAGATATGTATATATAAAACACACATATACACACAAAAAGTAGGCATGAAGTGGAAAAAGCAGTGTATTTGAATAAGACTGAGTGTGCTTTCTTCCTTCTAATGTGACTGTCATTTATCTTGTGACATAAAACAATTTACTTAAATTTCTCTAGGCCTCAATTTCCTTATCTGTAAAATAAATAGATAGACCCAGATGATCTCTAAGATCTCCTCTAGTTCCAAATCCTTTGGTCTGAAGTATGAAGAAGTGATTCCTCAAGTTATGCAAGGTACTACATGCAGTTCAATGTTATTGTGATAAAATTTTAACAAAAAGGTAAACTGAAGCAGATCTCTGAGCAACATAACCTATATTAGCAGGGGTATGCTATTTGGTCAATAAATGGATCAATGGCTTGCCTCCATTAATGCCCAAGACCCTAAGCAAAGAACAGTATCCCATTTATAGGTTTTAGGGAATACAGAACAAATATCAGAATAGGATAGATGACATTACAGAACTAAAGGAAATATGACTGGTTATAGAACTGAGTCATAGAGAAGAACATGATTGGGTGGAAGTTTGGTAATGGAGGGCTAGCAATGCCACTCCCCCACCCCCTCTCACCATACACACTTTCTTTTATGAGACTAAAAAGTGCTCATTGTTTGAATGCAAATGAAAGATAGTGGCCTAAACTTTTGGAGTGCAAACCAGACATCCTTGAAGGAATTGTGTAGTGGTAAAGATATCAGACCAAAACTATTGCATTCTCACATATCCTCCAAAGTCACAAATTCTTTGAGACAGGAGAGTTGGATTTTAAAACTTAACCCATTATAGCTCAGCTAAACTCTGAACTAAGTTTAGAAATAAAGAACTATGATTTAAGCAGCTACAGAGTAAAATCAGTTACTTATAAAAAGGAACAATGAAAATGATATGGGATCAATTTAAGTTTTCTCGGTATCATTGACAGAACTAAGTGAAGACGGAATGTTCCCCAAAGTCTCAGTGGATAGTGTCAACCCTGGAGTTAGAAGCCACCTGAGTTCAAATCCAGCTTTAGACATTTGATACATATTAGCATTTTAACCCTAGGCAAGTTATTTAACCCCAATCGCCTTGTAAAACTTTTTTTTTTTTTAAATTGTACTAACATTTTAGGGATACCTTGTATAAAGCTTATATATTCACTGAATCAAAGAGGGGGAAAAAAAAAACACACCAAAAAACATTTATTGGAAGAGCCAAACTTCAAAAACCTCTTTATTTGGAACCACAGCAATCTTCCAGAAGGCTTATTTAATTAACAATATTATAAACTGATGACTACTTCAAATGTAATCTTACTGGATTCTGAAGGACAAAAAACATCAGTTAAGTGTATTTAGGACATGGCTCTGACATATTGGTCACATCATTACTCTTTTAATATTTTGCAGAGAAAGATGATTGCTAAGGTCAAACAAATTTCCAATTTATACACCTATTCAATAATATCAGTTTTTTTTTTCTTGAGAGAAAAAATAAACAAGAAGCACTGCTTACATAAATGGGCATGAAAGAAAGTGCACTGGATTGGGAACTAGAAGAAATGATTTCTAGTCTTGCCTCTGCTACCAACTAGCTAAGTGATTCTGGGCACATTACTTCATCTTGGCCTGGATCTCTCAAGTCCCCTTCAGCTCAAATATTCCATGAACCCTTGAATCTATATAAGCTTGTGTTTCCTTTAGGAACATTTGCCAAGCATCAATTCCTCATATTTACATTTTTCTCAAGACCTGAATATAGAATATTAAAAGGCAAATATATAGTTAAGACATAAGATTCCATAAATTTCCCTGTAATCTTAAATTAACATGGCATTTATTAACATTCTATTAAATTATTTAAATGAAGCCAATGCAAATTATATTCCAAATACTTTGGAAGTTTTATAACATGTATAATTACACTAACGACTATAAGACTATTAAACAACTTAGCAAAAAGCTACATAAGGGAAATACATTTAATATAAAAACATTCATCAAAAAGGTCAAGTTTATTTAGTATAGATTTTATTCTGAGATTGTGTTTTCCTATTTCACCTAGGTTGGAAGGACAATATCCCAACATGTTGATCCTACTTATGGATCAATACAGGAATTCTTGACCTACTCATTTCTCATCTGAGTTGGTTTGGCTATCTGAGGCAGTGTTATGGCCTTCCCACTCATAGAAGCTCAACATCTTGGTGCTGGACTTAGTATAGATATAGATATCCAATTTAGCCCATAGCAGCTCAGAACTACAGAGCTCAAATGATGCACCAACTTCAGTCTTCCCAGTAGTAGGGATTACAGGTGTGCACCAATATGTACTTGCTAGCACAGATCTGAGACAGGAATTCTTAAGATATAGTCAATGAATTTGTTTTTTTTTTTAATATTTTAATCCTTGAATTTCAATAGAATTTATTTTCTTTGTAATCTTACATTTTTCATTTTACACATTTGAAAACATTATTTGAAGGTGTCTAGAGGTTTCACCAAGTATTCCATGACACAAAAAGATTAAGAACCTATTTTAGACTATAATCATTTGAACAAGTCCACAGTGTACCATTGATACTCTGAAGGAAACAGACATCTTGTCTGACTCCCTCATTTTATAGAGTGGAAAACTGAGGCTCAAAAGGTTAAGTAAATTTCACAGTGAGTTTGAACCAAAACTAAAATCCAGGTTTTCTGGTCCAGGTATATTTCCCCTATTGATAAAATGACTAGAGTAGGGGCACTATAATTAGGAATTTTCTCTGCAGGGGATATCATTTTTTGACGAGGTAGTAAACAATATCATAAGGAACAGTGAAGTAATTTTTGTCTAGAGCGTAAGCATATTTTCTACATACATCTCAACTCAACAACCTTCAATGACCTTACTGTCTATCAAACAAAATAAAAACACTAGTATTCAATGCTTTCAACAGTCTGACCAAAGTCTATCTTTCTGGCTTTAATTCAAATTAGTCCTATTCATACACCTTTCATTCCTACCAAAGTTGCATCTTCTTTTCTCTCTCTCTGTAACACCTCTTTTTTTTTTTTTTTTTTTTAATTTTATTTTATAATTATAACATTTTTGTAACACCTCTTGACATCCCCCAGGCCTCAACTCTCTCTAGAAATCTATCTATTAAGACTTAACTCTCCCCTTTCCTTAAAAGATCTGAGATTCCATCTCCTCACATTTCACATAGCCTCTGTCCATGTTTACCTTGCACTTACCTCATTTTCCTTCACATAATTATTTGTATAATTGTCAATTAGATAGTTAAGCTCCTAGAAGGAAGCACCATATTATGTGCAATTTTTAGGAGGCTCTTCATATGTGCTTATTGATAAGAAAATACATAAAACAGAGTAATCTTATATCACCACATCAGCATTATAACAATGATCATTAGGCTTAAAACTGAAATTGACCACAGATATCACCTATCCAATCCCATTATTTTATAGGTGGGATTAAGGATTAGCTTTTATCTATAAGAGTATTCATATATCACAAAATAATACTTTTAATATGCAATTAATCAATTAATTTTTGAGACATTTTAGAAACTTCAATGTGCTGAATTAAAAATTAAAAATTAGAAAAATCTGAAAGAACACAATACACTACAAAATCAATTATAAATTATTTGGGTATTACTTTACATATATTTTAGAAGGTAATGAAGATTTATTACTTTTTTTTTAATTACAGAGTTCTAGAGAATTTCCAAAGTCATCACATATACAAAACTGTCAATTCCAGATTTTAACTTTCAAACAAAAAACTATAGTTGTGCCAAAGGGTAACATTGGAAAAAAATATTTTTCCAATTCAAAATTTAAAGGCAAACACTGATGTGAAAAGATTTCAATGTGCTTATTCATACCTCCTATATTTATGTAGAATTCAGACACCAGGTTATTATAGGCTATGCATGAAAGAAAAAATTCACTTATTCCTTGACACATTCTGATAGTATTAGAAATAGTTTCTTTGGCTATTCAACTACAGAAATTTAAGATAACAAATTTCAACTTTTTTGAACAGTCCCTAACTTATATAAAATAAAGTAGCTGGAAGGGACAACTAGAAGGCAGGTATTTGCTTTAATAAAAATTTCAAAAGAAATTACCATTTATTTCCCTATTTAAAACAAAACAAAACAAAACAAAACCAAGACTTCAAATAAGCGTAAAAATTAACGTTAATGTTAAAATGACTATGTAATAGTAATATGTTAGCTCAACAAATCCAAAGATATTAGCTTCCTAAAATAAACAATATAGTCCATAACTGAAGCCATAAGTAAAATAAAAAGAGAGAGAGAGAGATGATGATGATAATAATATGATCGATACACTAAGCACAAGAGTACTCTTTAAGCTGATGGTGACAAATCTTAAAGAGCTAAGGCATGTTATTTTCATGGCTATGTTTGATAGGCATTGAGATTGGTGAAAACCTAGGAGTAGGAGGCTTAGGATTCAAATCTTGCCTCTGAAAAGCATTATGTGAATGATTCTCTTAGTGCCCTAGACAATTTTCTAAGGCTGTAAATTGATGAGCAAGTGCAAATGAGTGCTGGTAGAGGAAATTTCTTATACCAAAGAAATCATGAGTCTGGACCATCCTTCGCTCTCTCTGACCTTTACTTTCTGCCAAAACAAAACATACTTCTTATCAACAAGAGTAAGGGAATTGGAGTTATAAGACTAAGAGTCAAATCTTGATTCTGTTATTACCCATATAATCTAGGGCAAATCAGTCACCCTCTCTCAGTTTCATCATCTATAAAATGAAGGGGTTGGATGATGAGTTAGTGTACTTTCCCATTTTTAAATCCTATCATACTATGAACATTGTGATTTATTAGCATTGACTGATATCAACTATGAAATATCAAGGTAAAGATCAAACTGGATTCCCCATCCCATAGATACACTTGATTCTAAACTTTCTTTAACCCTAGACTACTGCTCGATCTGCCTAGTGAAACCTTATCTTTCTTTTCAAGTCTAACTCAAAATCTCGACTATTTCACTTCATGAACCTTCCCTGATCTCCCTCTCCACAAAGTGCACTTTGCTTTTACTTCCCTTATGCACTTATATTAACAAATGATACCAGATAATTTAATTTCTTATAAAGTTTTATCATTATACTAATCCATAAATTCAATGAGGACAGAAATTAAGCATTACCTAAATTTTGTTCATCAGCAATAAGGACGGCACTCTCCTCATAGCTGGTGCTTAGTAAATGTTGAAGTTTTGAGTGCTAGAAAGAGATGAGTTACAGGAATGAACTAAAAAATGATCAACACAATGAAAGAAGCAGCAGGAAGGGAAGAGCTCACAAGCAGGGGGAAAATGGCTGGCCAATGCTCAGATAACTTTTCAAAAAGGCACAGTCTAGACTGACTCACAAAAGTTAGGGCAAAGACAGTTTGAGGGACAAACATTCCTTTACGGGAGCGAGATGGGACTAGCGCTGGACTTGGACAAGACCTAGCACTCATTAGCCACGAGACCCTAAGCAAGTCCCTCTAAAAGCTTTTTCTGCTCTATAAAAATGCAACAGTTTAATAAAAAGTTGAGCTTGCTTTTTCGTTTTTAAGATAGGAGAGGTCTAAGAATACTTGCAGAAACAGAAGGAACTACTGGAAGAACAGTGAAAAGAAGCTTGGTGCCTTGGAAAACATGAAATTCAGGAATGAATACTTCCAGTCCCAGTTCTGTCACCAACAAATTGAGGAGCCCCAAATAATGGGCCTCCTTCAGCTTGTCTGCAAAAATCAAGGTCTTACACGAGCCTGAGAGCTTCGAAGGACCTTAGAACTTAAGAGTACAGGCTCTTAGTTACCAAAGCCCTTCTAAACCTACAAATGTGCAAACTGAGGCAGCATTAGATGATCGATCCTCCTAGAAATAACAATTTGTAATTCTGGGATTGAGCTATCTTTCTGCCTGAATACTCCAGGTTCAAAGGCTGGGGAAGTGGTCAACAGGGTCAGGACAACAAGGAGGGTGGTCTCCCTTTCAAGAAAAGAGGTAAAAGAAGACAAGCAGACACCCCCACCCAGACAGGGGCAACCGGTTTGGTCAGAGGCCCCTTCCTGCGCATGCGCCCATCCCCATCACTGCTTCTCCCGGGTTTCCCCCTCCCCCCAAATCTAACCCAGTAGTTTATAGGGGCTCCGGGCCGAAGCCACGCTAAAGAGGTGGGATTAAAAGCAGACGCCGACTCCGGGGCCCTACCCCCCACAAGAGAGGGAAGCACAGAAGACTGCCAGGCTTCCCCCTTACAGGGCTTCAAGGGATCACAGTGAGTGGAGCTGCCACCCCTCCCGCGGAGGATAGTTGGTGGGTGGGTGGGTTAGAAGGGGGGAACGCGGCCCTACCCGACCCGACCCGCCGTCTCCTCCTCAGCAGCAGCCGTCCTGTCCCCGAGGCTCCTCTGCTAGGGCCTCCCTGCCCCGCCCCTCGCCCCTCCCGCGTCACGTGAACTGCACTCCTTCCGCCCTCCGTTCCGCCTCCCATGTTAAGCCATAGGCCACGATTGGTGATTACGGTTTCTATTGGTCAGAAGATGCGGCACGCAGTCCTGGGTCTCCCCACACAGGATTCCGTCCAGTTTCCCCAACTGCCGGAGCCGCTACGCCTGCGCACCTTTTTTTTTTTTTTACCGCGTCTGGCTGCTGGAATTGATAGGTCCAGGAAGCTTAGCCAGGGAGATTTTGTGATGGGACTTAAAAGGGAAACCGGCAACATAGCATGTGCAATTTATAACTTGGAGGCGTCCTGGAGTTCTTGGAATACAATCCGCTTGTTTTACAGAAGCGGAAACTAATGGCGAGAGAGAATAATTGTTTCTTAACTTTCCCAAGCTCTTAGATTGTGTTAGAACCCAGATCTTTTCTGTCGCTGTGGTGTGTGGAGACGTGAGAAAGTCTGATGGCCTAGTTCCAGTCCTTGACATTTAGCTGCGTGCACTTCTGTGCTAGACACTGCAGATAGATAGACTAAACTACTTCCTTCGGAGAACTTACATTTTATAGGGGGAAACTTCACTCATGCAAGTAAATACAAAAAAAAAAAAATGTATACAAAGTAAATACGTGGAAATGGCCTGGTATGGAGGAAGACTGGCAACTGTTGGGATCCTGATGTGTGGAGGCCTCCTGTGCCTAGGCAGTGGCACTTAAACTGAGCTTTGAAAGAAGGTACAATGTTTCAAAAGGTGGAACTGAAGAGGGAGGCAGGAGCCTGTCAATTTATCAACACAGAGAGCTTGGACCTGCAGTGCTTAGTGTGAGTTACAGTACATATTCCAGCTTGGCTGGATCAGAGTTTGTGAAAGGGAATGATGTTTTTGTCTGGAAAAATAGACTGGAACCAACTGATGAGAAAGTTTACTTCAACTCAAGGAGATTCCGTTTCCTCATACCAAATGGGGGTAATATTTGTAACTAAAGCACTATAGAAATGGTAAGTATTTTCATTACTTCAGATTGTTTCTTCTAGAAGTAATTTTATAATAGGACATTTGAAATGGACAATGTGTCCCACCTCCTCAGAGCTGACAATCTTGAGACAAGACATGAGTAGAATATAAGCTTCCTCACAGTAGGGACTGTTTCTATTTTGTTTTTGTGTCTCTACAGTAGATCGTCAAATGCCAATATTAGGAGATGCATAGCAGGTAACAGTTTCTTAAGTGGTCAACTTAGATAACACAAAATAAAGTAGTTTGGAAATGAAGCTTTTGGAAGACTTCCCTCTTTATTATCAAAAACTTATAGAGTGCCTTTAGGGTAGTGGGAATACAGGGAGCTAGAAGGCTAGGTCCGTGCTCTGGAGAAGCAGGATATTTAATTCAATTTAACAAGTATTCAAAGCACGCTCTTAGTACATCCCCTTAAATAACTTACATTCTGGTTGCTAAAAGATAACTATTCAAACAAATAGAACAATTTAGGATTTAAAATCGGAAAGAGCGATTAGGAATAGTTGTCAAAATCGGCCTTTTTATTTTACTGGTGAGGGGAGAGTGGAAATGACGCCTTGCCTAACTAGTAGAAACAATACAAGATTAGAATCTTTTGACTGGAAATCCACCGGTATTTTTGACACCCGAAATGCTAAATACCAAATGAACTGCAAGTTTTAAAAGAAATCTGAGGCAGTAACAATTGCTGAGGACTGGGGCACTGGATCCGGAAAGGATTCGAAAAGTAGGGAGGAGCAGGCGGGTGAATGGAGAGGGTTCATAGTAGAAAATTTGCTGCTTTAGCAAAAGTTGATTTGTTATGCCAGCCCATCTAGGAGGAAGAATGGAAGCACTTTCTGAAAAAAGAGTGCCTTGTCCTCAGGCCCTAGGATTGAGGAGATCAAGCACACATCCTCCCCCCCTCCCCCCCCAGAGCTTAACAATTTGCATAAATTTTTTCGGAGAGGAGCGAGCCTCTCCCGGAATTCTGATTGGCTGGAGATAGGAAGAAGCACGTCACTAAAACCTGGAAGCATTTTCGGGAGTTCAAATGCTTCATTTCCGCTTCCTGTCTGTATCCCCTCCCCCCCTTTGGCTACAGTCCCCTCCCCCTCCCTTCCCCCCCCCCCAAGCCCCCGAGGGGCCGGAGCTCCAGGCTGTGCGGGATCCCAGCCTCGGCTACTCTGGGTTGGTAAGTGCGGGACTAAGCGAGAGGGGCGCGGGTGTGGGGCGGGGCCTGGTAGGGGGCGGGACCAAGGGGGTCCCTATTTGGCCATCCCAGCCATTCCCTCCCTTGTAGGTCCCAAGGTGGGCTTCTAGGCAGGGACTATGACTGGACTGAGGGCCCAGGACGCATCGCCTCCTGCCACAAGGGCTGGAACCGGGGCCGTCGTCTAACCGCATGGCCCCATCTCTTGGGTTCTTCTCTCGGTCCAGACACTTCCTCCTATTTAACTCTGGGTGAAAGGCAACGTAGCGCTCCCCGGAGCCCAGGGAGTAGGGAACAGTAGGGGAGGCTGCACCGGCTGGGTAGGTGCTACAGGGTTCCGGCCCTCCGGCTCTTCGTCTCCCTGCGGCAGCTGCCGGCAGACTTTTTCCAGCCCCTCCAGACACCGGTCCGGAGTTCCGGTGAGGTACCGCCCCCTCTCCCCCGCCCTCCCTCCTCCCTCCCCATTCCATCTCTGGGAGCAAATCAAGCCACAGCCCTAAGTTTTAGCAGGTGACGAAAGGTGGCAAATAGCTGTGCCAGTGCCGATTGTCTGTTAGACCGCGGTTTTCCCTTAGAGATCAGTGTGGGAAGTTACAAGCCGAAGGCCGGTATAGGCCATTGGAAGAGCGGAACTGGTCCAGATGCTTGAGCTCTAGACGAGTTTAAAGAGCATCTTTGGCTGGCTGCGGTAACGTAAGTGATGGCAGTGGTGCATTAGGTTGACACTTTTCCTCCTGGAGGATGTAAAACTTTCCTGTAGTCATAAAAGCCAGATCTTGAGTATTAATATTCTCGATGCTCTCTTGCTCTCTTCATCATTAGTTGAGCTTTTTATAAGGAGAGAGATAATACGAGATTGTCCATCACATTACACCAAGCACCAAAAGTTTTGAGGGTGGAGAAAAACACCTTTGTTACTACATTGAGAAAAGGGAATCTTCATTTATAAACTATTACTTAGAAATGGTTACAAGAAGAAACCAAATGAGTTGTTAAAAAAACCCCACCGATTTAAAAGTTTTCATAAAGTTTTTGAATGGATGTGTTGTCATGTGGATAGGTCATATTATGGTTAAGCATAAGAGAAACTCTTAACATACAAACAGTTGAGGATTCCAGCAGAAGGAAAATGTTTGTTTAGGTGAACTCAGTTAAAGAAAGACACTGAACTGAGCACAATATTTTCCTTTTCTATTATCTAGTAAAATTTCATCATCTTCTGCAAAACTGTCTTTTGCTTTAGTTGGCCAGTTAGGTAATTCTATAAGGTTCTGACCTTTGGACTTTATTATAACAGCCTTCTTTGACCTTATCTCCTTTCTTCTCCCCTACTCTTCCCCTTCCCCCTTCCCCACGGAGAAAATTGATTGTAAAGTGAGTTTGAGTAAATTAGCTTTAAACTTCTTTCTAATTCTAAAGTCAAGTCATATAATTCCATTTTATGTCATTCCCATTCTCACACTATCTCAAATACTTGCTATACTGATGGATTGTAACCTTTAGTGAGATGGTTTAATAAGGTGGTAATGATTAGTTGGGAATGAGCTTTTTTTGAACTTCTCTAAAGTGACTCTTGGGTTACAGATAAAATCATTGAGACCTGCCAGATTTTGAGCTCCATTGTTCTACAGATTACAATGAGGAAGACCTGCCAGATTTTGAGCTCCATTGTTCTATGGATTACAATAAGCTATTAGAAATCTTTAGTGGAGGCCTTGAAAATATTAGATGTATGATAATTGAATATGATAAATGCACTAAATAATCAACAAGTATTTCCTGAATATCTAATGTACTTGATTCTATGCCAGGAACTGAGACATCATTCTTGGCTTCTAATTAAGAAGACATGGCAGATATTTAATATAGAAACAAAAAAACGCAAATGTTTTCTCAAATATTCTTCCTTACTTTCATAGTTCATTACTTCCTCAACTTCCATAAGCTGTTGCTCCACTCTACCTTTGCCACACATAGGCGTGGTCATGAACTTTTGATCTTAACATAGATGCTACTGTTGAGGGTGGTAGCCCCTTGATATTCCTTGTTTGATCCCCAACTCCATTTGGGACTTGGACCTTTGATACAAGATGTGGTCAAACTAGTTTGGGCTATCTGAGCTGGCCAGAGTTTTACAGCCTGCATTCTAATCTACTCAGATAGACCAAATGCCAGCAGGAAATTCCTTTTTGGGAAGAGACTTCTGTCTGTCCCCAAAAGATAACAAGAGAATCCTTATCTTATTTACATCACTCTCCAGAACCTCCTTACATCACTGCATCTGAATGATTGTGCTCTTGTATAAAACAGAGTCCTCAAAAATCTATTCTTTGCAAAATTGGCCTTGTACTATGCAGCCATTTTGCCCACCTGCTCTCTGTTGTTTCCATTCTAATCAATAAAGACTATGTTTCCATACAGCATTAAGTAGCAAATTCCTTTGCTGCTGACCCCACCCTTGGTTACTTTGGGGAAGGAAGGAGAGAGAGAAAAGGAACTGACCCATCTCGGTTTAGACCTCAGTTTACTCCTCATCACTACCTTTTCAATCCAAAACTTTCAAATTATTTTATCTAATCAGAGATTTCCTAAGATGTCTCTCTGTTTCTTACCCCCTTCTTATCCTAAAATTTATGCTTATTGCACCCTCTAGACATTCTAATTCTCCTTGCATTTCCAGGTAGTCATCCCTGTTCTGGCTTTACTTTTTCACCTTCAAAATCCTGACCTCTATTTTATAGTTGTTTATGATTAAATCCTTTTGTTAAATCTGCCCTTCTAAAACCCAACTGCTGCTGAATGTTCCTGGAGAAGATTTGCAGTTGTACCAATTGAATTCACTCCAGTTTCATGTTATGTAATCCGACTTGGATTCTTATTGCTTTTACTTGCAATTTTTTGTCCCATTCCCCACTGAGTCTGTTCTAATCCTCTTTTGTCTTCAAATCATATCTATGACACAATATTCCATTACATTCAAATATCATATTTTATTTAGCTATTTGCTAATTGATAGGCATCTTTCTTTCTTTTTTCCTTTAGCCCTTTTTCCTCCAGTTTCTAGTTCTTTGCTACAATAAAAAGTGCTGCATAGATAGTTGTGTACAAATTATTTCCTTCTGTCTTTAAATCTTTTTGAGTTATAAACCTAATAGTGATATCACTGACTCAGAAATGTGGAGAGTTAGTAACATAATTGCCAATTACTTTCCAAAATAGCTGAACCAATTTATAGCTCCACCAACACTGTATTTCTGTCTTTATCCTCTCTTAACTTCTCTGACAATTATTTTCCTTTTCTTGTCATATTTGCCAGTCTGATAGTTATGAGATAGAATTATTTTAATTTTCCATTTTTCTCATTATTATGACTTGGAGCTTTTTACATGGCTGTCCATAGCTTGGATTTCTTACTTTGATAATTTTGTTTTTTCATATGCTTTGACATTTTCGCTCCTGAGGAATAGTTCTTATCCCTATGTATTTGAAACAGTTTCTTATATATCTTGGATTTCAGAGTAACTTGCTCTAAATATTTTTTCTAGTTAACTATTTCCCTTCTAATTTTAATGACATTAATTTTGTTTATGCAGAAACTTTTCAAACCTATTTAGTCAAAATTTTCATTTATCTGTTGTTCTTATTAATATTTTTCCAAATACATGTAAAGATAATTTTCAGTATTTAATTTTTGTAAAGCTTTATGTTTCATTTCCCCCTCTCCCTCCTTTAACTTCTCCCAGAGACAGCAGGTAATCTGATATAGGTTAAATATGTGCTGTCCTTTTAAACATACTTTCATTTATGTTATGTTATGCAAGAAAAATCAGATCCAAAGGGGAAAAAACCATGAGAAAGAAAACAAACAACAAAAAAGTGAAAATAATATGCTTCTATCCACATTTAGTCTCCATGGTTTTATCTCTGGATATGATTGACATTTTCCCTCCCAAGTCTATTGGAATTGCTTTGAATCACTCCATTGTTGAGAAGAGCCAAGTCCTTAACAACTGATCATCACAATTTTGTTATTGTATACAATATTCTCTGGGTTCTGCTCACTTCACTTAGCATCAGGTCGTGTGAATCTTTTCAGACTTCTCACAATCAGAAAGCCTTTTTCATCCATATTTATAGAAGATATCTTCTTTACATCTCTAATTTGTTTATGTCTTTTTATATTTGTCACATTTTCATTTGAAATTTATCATGATATATGGTATGAGATGTTTGTCTGAATCTGATTTCCCAATTATTTCTTAATCATAAAATCTAAGGGCCTTTTCTCAGTTCTTGAATCTAAGGGAAAGCCTCTTAGTGAAAAATAAAACTTCCTCTTTTTGCCACAGACTTTGGGGTTAGTGAATTCTTTTGCTTCTAAACCTGTCTCCAAGCAAAAGGGATCTCATTCATATGTATCATCAGTTTGGTTGTTTCTTTTAAGTTTTCTTTGTTGACTAATGGGAGAACATCAATCATCCCTTTTCATGATTATATAAGCCAGGACTTTGGTTTGAGTATTCTTCTTTGTACCTTGTCTTAGGCACCTCTATATCAAATTCCCAGATCTGTGTAGCCTTAATTTTTAAGTCCAGTCCTTAATTTAATTTTTAATTTTTAAGTCCAGTCCCATGCCACCAACTGCCAGTTTGATATATCTTCAAGTAGGTGCCTTTTAGTCATAACAAACTGAATTTTTAAAAAATAGCAATGATTATTTGAAACCATTCTTCTTCCTCTATCCACACCTTTTCAACCTTCCTTTTTTTGAATTTTCCTATTTCTTTTGAGGATACCACCACCCTTCTAGTTGTCTGGAGGTGATGATATCCCTTCTAGTCAACTTTTAAGAGCTTATAAAGTACACAATCACAAATTCGTAATTAATGCTACTTCAATTTTCCCTATCCCTCAAGTTGCCCAGCCCCCATCAAAGTTTCAAGCTGCATCACCTTTTGTCTGAATTTTGTAATGTATTCCTAAATGGTCTCATAGATTCCAATCTCTCTCTTTTCTAATCTGTCCTCTACAAAGATGCCAATGTGATATTTGTAAAAAACATAGCTGTTTCATTTCCCAGCTCAGGAAGCTGCAATGACACTACTATGTCTCTAAAAACTTTTTTATTTGGCTTATAAAACCCTTCACAATCTGGCAACAATCTAACTCTCTCAAATTCATTCAATATTCCAGTCCATCAGACCTATTTGCTATTCTCCACACACACTACTGAATCTCCCATCTCTCTATGACTGCATATTTCCTTAGGCCAGGAATGTAATACCAATTCACCTCTGTCCCTGAGAGGTCATACTTTTCCTTAGGAGATAAAGTACTACCTACCAAAAGCAAATCCTTATCTCCATTTATAAAAGCTCTCCCCTGAAAATTACTTTGTCTCTGTGCCATTCTTCAAAAGTCCATTCTTCCCTTCCATAGAACCCAAGCTCTTTGAGGGCAGGTACTTTTTTATTTTTATTTTTGTATTTCCAGTTTCTAGCTCAATGGTCGCAATACAAATGACATTTAATAAATTAATGTAGAATGAAAGAATAAATTAGATTTAATAAAGAAGTCATTATTTCTTAAACTCAGCCTAGAGAAGCTTTGGAATAGATTAATATTTAATACTTAAATATTAACTTAAGCCTTCCCCAAACTATAGTCAACATGTTTGCCCATTTGGGTGAATATTTGAGAAAACTTAAAATTGTTTTTTTTTTATTTTGAGGTATATGTTGATTTATTGGCTTATTTCTTTAAAATTAGTTTTTAAAATTTTTTAAAAATTTTTAAATCATAATCTAGGGGCAGGTAGGTGGTTCAGTGGATAGAGCATCAGCTCTGAAATCAGGAGGACCTGAGTTCAAATCTGATGTCAGACCCTTAATACTTCCTATCAGTGTGATGTTGGCAAATCACTTAACCCCAATTGCAGCAAAAAAAAAAAAAAAAAGAAAGAAAGAAAAGAAAAAGAAAAAAAAGAAAAAAACAACCTCCCCTTTCCCCCATAATCTACCTTCTTTCCATACATCATTCTCACTACTTCTGTATTGAGAAAGGAAAAGACCAATATCCTGTGAAGTCTGAGTTAGCCCCATGTTGACCTCAGGATCAGCCAGAGTAAGGATCAGCAAAGTCCTTGGTTTTGGGGGGATAAGTAAAGGAGACAGACAATCCTACAGAGCCTCACCATTGACCTCCCTTCTTCTCATGGGCCTCCTCCTCCAAAGTGACTCTGGCTTGTCTTACTCCACCCCCTAATTCCTCCTACAATTATCTGTATACACCAAAAGATGGAGCTAGCACAGAATAATGAGAAGGGCCATTTTCCAAGCATATGCTAATAGAGTATTATCTAATGGGTAATTAGCCTTAAGGCTCTTTTGTCTGATTCCAGTGCACCTATTCTGAGTTTCAGCCTTTTACATCTTCTGCTTTCTTTTGTTTTAGAACACAGGTGGTCACACCCTCCCTTACTTCTCAGGAAAGGAGGTGAAAACACCAAAAAGGAGCTGATCACGTCTCCCCTGACTTCTCAGGAAGGGAAGTGAAAGCACTAAAAAGGAGATGATCATGCCCTCCCTGACTTCTCAGGAAGAGGGATGAAAAACACCAAAGGGAAGTGGGGATTGCTAGCAGGTTTCTGGGTTGAAGGGTCTTACTAGAAACCGGTATGCACAAACCCATTAGCATGGGAAGTATTACATAGGCACATAGCAATAAAGCACAGGCTATTAGTAATGACTCTTCCCACAGCCAGTGTAGGCTTAATGTGGTGAAATACATATGAATTGTACATGCAAGTAGTGATATAACAAATAATATAAATCAACATGGTGTTGTAAAAGATTTCCAGAAGTCCTAGAAGGAGGGTAGTAAATAACAATCATACATATGCCTCCTTCAGCAATCAAGAGATAGTCCAAAACCAATCTATTGCCCTTTGCTTCACGTGTCAGGGAATCCAAAAATCCCCGTAAGTTTTTGAAGTCCTGCAAGAGTCTTATCATTTCTCAGAAAATCCAATAATTCCTGAGGGTTTTCAAATCCTACAATAGTCTTATCATGTCTCTGAGAATCCAATGACTCCTGAGGGTTTTGAAATCCAACAATTTTTGATGTACGTGAGTCAAATGCCATAACTGCCATGCTCTTTCAGTGGGGGGCACCCAATGTTTCTTGGGTCTTCTCATTCATTTCAAGGGTCTGCTCTGTCTCCAATGGACAAGGCAAATACGGCTCAGATTGGGCACCCATCTGATTCTTTCTCCATCTGTAGAGATATAAGCAAACCCTCTCCCCAAGTAATTAACCTATCTGGTGTCTTCCATCATCACCTGGCGATTATCTAAGATAGTGGAGCTGCTTGCACTGGACACTGCCCTTCCAGTAAGTTATGAAACCTGTCTGCCAGACCCAGTGCATCTTTGTCAAAAATCAAGAAGTTAATAGTATAATGAGGTAAATTTAGAAGTTCTCTAGGTTTACCTGTAGCTCCCCCTTTCTTTTGTTTTTGGAGGAGTGTCTTGATGTCTCTGTTTCTCCTCTCTACTATTGCCTATCCTTGAGGAATAAAAGGGTATGCCAGTAATGTGTAAAATCTTATACTGTGCACAAAAATGTGCAAAATGTTTAAAAGTATGTGTAGGTCCATTGTCTGTTTTTATTGTTTGTGGCACACCCATAATTGCAAATGCTTGTATAAGGAATTCTGGGACCACACGGGCTATCTCTTTTACTGCTGGTATTGCAAAAGTGGATTCTGAAAAGGTGTCTACCACAACATGGATAAAAGACAGAC
Source organism: Sminthopsis crassicaudata (assembly GCF_048593235.1). NCBI lineage: Eukaryota > Metazoa > Chordata > Mammalia > Dasyuromorphia > Dasyuridae > Sminthopsis > Sminthopsis crassicaudata. The sequence goes on along the minus strand of NC_133618.1, from coordinate 464,916,703 downwards.
AACCAAAAGATTTATAGTGGGTCACATCCATTTGCCAGATTTCACTGGGTCTCAAACCCATGAGGGTTCTTCCCTGGTTGGAGTGTAGAAGTGTGGAAAGGAAGGCAAGCTGTATAGGCTTTTACTATGCTCCTAGCTTCCTCTCTTGTTATTCCAAATTGTAAATGTAAAGCTCGAGTAGCCTGATGATATTTAGAATAAGATTCTTCGGCTTCTTGAAATAAAGAAGTAATGGCCAACATGGTTAGAAGGATATCTTGCCTTTGAATTATCATCAAAAATAGGACCTGGAAGTCCACTATGGACATGCAAGATATAAATCTTACCTGAATGCTTTCTCACTTGCTCTTGAAGTTCCTTAAAGAGCTGATATATATATATATAAGAGGCTACAAATTACACATAGCTCCAGGAAAAAATACACCTACTGAATAGGCCAAATCAGGTATTATATTTATATCTCCTGGATAATAAGAGCTAGAATGATTGCATACATTTCATTCTGCTGAGTGGACTGAAAAGGAGTTTTGACTACTCTCTTTATAGTTGTCACCAGAGTATATAGCACAAATATTATGTTTAGATGAATCTGTAAAGATAGTTGGTTCTTTAAGAGGAACTTCAGAAACTTTTTCTTCAAGAATCCATGGCCAGTTATGTAATAGTCTGGTTATCTTTGATGGAGACCTGTGTGTAAGATTTGGAGCTGTGGCCAATAAAATTTGCCACTCTGGGATAGTTTCACAACATATTGATTTGTGCATTAGTATAAAAAATGTATATTTTGTCAGGTTTTATTCCAGATAATTATACTGCTCACTTAATGTCCTTTAATAAAATTCTAGCTACAAGCTCTGGGTAAGGAGTAAGGCTGGGAGGTTCACCCACTCTATCACAATGTCTCCTTGATGAAGAACTGCTGTGGGCGCCTCTTGTGTAGCAAAAACTGATATTTCCAAGGATTTTTGAGTGACTCTTTCAACCACATTGGATAAAGCCAGTTTAACTTCTCTTAAAGGCTCTTGAGCTTCTTTTGTAAGCTGGCACTGTCTCCTCTTATAATGTCATATAATAGTTGCAATTGACAGGTAGTCGAGCCTAACAAAAGATGCATCCATTGGCTATCTCCTATCAATTTCTGAAAGTCATTTAAGGTGCTTAGCTTCTCTGTTCTTAAGGAAAGTTTTTGTACTGTAAGCACTTTAGGGTATACTTCATATCCTAAATATTGAAAAGGAGCATGTCTTTAAATTTTTTTCTGGAGCTATGTGCAATTTGTAGTTCCTTAGTGTTTTTATGGTCTTTTGTAGATATGCTTCTAACATTTGTTCCTCAAGTGCACATCCCAATATATCATCCATGTAATATAATAATATAACTTTTGGAAATGCTTTTCTTACTGGAGTAAGAGCAGTAGCAACATACATTTTACACATAATAGGTCTGTTTTTCCTTCCCTGTGGCAAAACTATCAAACCATATCTTTTATAAGGCTCAGCTAAGTTAACGCTGGGTACTGAAAAGGCAAATGTTTTCATATCCCCCTTATTTAGAGGGATAGAATAGAAACAATCTTTAATGTCTATAACCCAAAGAGGCCATTCTCTAGGCAATTGAGTAGGAAATGGAAGTTCAGGCTGAAGAGTTCCCATAGTTTCTATCTCTTCATTTACCTTTCTTAAATCAGTCAACAGCTTCCATTTTCCATATTTCTTTCTTACAACAAATACTGGGGAATTCCAACGACTTAGAGAAGTTATAAGTGTCCTTGGACAAGTTGCTTCTGTACTATATCTAATAAGGCCTGAATTTTATTGATAGCTAAGGGCCACTGTTCTATCCACACTAGTGTATCAGTTTTCCATTGGATAGAAACAGGTGAAATTGTTGGCAGGCCTTCTACAGCAGCCCTGCCTGAAAAAATCTAAGTATTCATTTGTAATCTTAATTGTTGTAAAATATTTCTTCCTCACATATTGATGGGGATTTTTACAACTATAAAAGGAGTAAAAACTCCTGTTTCACCTTTAAAAGTCCATCTTCAAGGGGTAGCACTAACTTCAGTTTCTATTGATCCTCCTATGCCAGACATGTAGGTTTCTGCCTTAATCTTTGGCCAGTGACTGGACCAGTTGGCACCTCTAATGACTGTATGATTTGCACCTGTGTCTACCAATCCTTCTAATGGTATGCCATTTATATAGATAGTGAGTATAGGTTGGTCAGCCGTAACTGCTGCAGTCTAGAATATTCCTGGATTCTGTTGCTTGGAGTCAGAATCTGGGTGATTATTACCAGATTGCTTATTGGGAGTCTGTATTCGTAAACCTGATGCTACTACTTCTCCTGGTTGATAAGTCACACATTGTCTACCTGTATTAGTGACTGGCATATTATCTACACATTCCCCAGTTTCCCATATAAGTGTATGGATGAACTCTATTTTGTAAGTACTCTCAGGAGGTGAAATGGTCAAGCCTAGAGGCAAGGGATCCATAGGCTGGAGAAGAACAGATTTCCCCTTTCCAAGGGGTATCTCAGTTGTCCCAGCTGCATACAACTCTATCCTCCCTAATTGTAATCCCTTTCTCCCATCAGATGGCTTCCTGTCTGATTGGTCATGTCTGGGTATTGAACTTCTAAAGACTCTCTGGGTGTAGCATTGGCTGCCATCATGCCCCAAGTATTTTTTTGTTTTGGGCCCCCTATCCAGTTTACCTGAATCAGCCTACATTCTGATGCCCCATGGAAGCATCTATTGCATTTTGGACATGGGGTTTTGGGTCTTGTTCTCCCACCCTGATTTCTCACTCTGTATGCCAACATTGAGCTTTCAGATGCCCTACTTTACTACATTGAAAGCATTGACAAATCTTTCTGGAAGTCCCTTGCCAAAAGGGACACTGTCTTCCCATATTGGGATCTTGGGAAGTCTGCATCATAGTCTGTCTATAAAAGGTATCTGTGCCCACTGAGGCACAGTGTCTTATGATCTCCTCTAAAGGAGCATCCTTGGGTAGTCCTAGTATAATTCTTCTATAAACCTCATTAGCATTTTCTTTATCAAGTTGCCTTATCATAATTTCTGTTGCTGCATTTTCACCAAAAGTTCGTATGATGCCCACAAAATCAGCAAAGGATTCATTTGGCCTTTGTGCTATTTTTGTGAAGGCCTCTCCTTTGTCATGTTTACCGGGGATAAAACTCCATGTTTTGATAGCAGTAGAAGTAATTTGCTCATATGCTACTATGGGGTAATTAATCTGTACTGAAATGTCTGCATAAGAACCTACACCTTTAGTTGGTCATAGGTGATTGGAGTATTAACTCCATTTTGACTATTTCGTTGGGCTTCTATCTTACAGAGCTCACTATATTCAGAAAGCCACAACAAGTTTTGTCCAGGTTCTAAGCATGTCCTTGCTATAGATTTCCAGTCACTAGGGATTAAGACTTCTTAAGTCAAATTCTGTAATAACATGTTAACATAAGGTGCTGTAGCCACATAAAGAGTGCGAGCCTTTTTCAGGTCTTTGAGGATGTCTATATCAAAAGGAGTGTATCTCCTACTTTCTTGACCTGAATAGTTAAACTGTTGAATCACAAGATACATTTCTATTCTCAAATCAGCTAAATCCTGCCCTTCTTCTGTGGCTTTAAGTAGTGCCATTTGCAATCTAGTCATAGGAGGGGGTGATTGTTGGGGAGGGAGGTGCTAGTGGTTCACTGACCCTCCCACTACTCCTCCCCAAAGATGAAGTTGATGGGGGCCATGTCAAGGACCTGCTCCTAGCTAGAGTTGAAGCAGCTTTGTGAGAGAAAGAATCACCATGCCCTTCAACTTCACTTAAGTCCTCATGCCTTCTGGTGATATTGCCATTAATCTGTCCTTTGTTTTCCTCTTTTTCCTCACACTTCCTCATCTGGTTGTTCTTAAAACTTTTCTTTTTTTCTATAACTAGCAGGATTCTTTAAGGCCAATTGTATTATGGTGTATATATAAAATGTTTCCTTGGAAATTGAACCAGGATCTTTATCATTGTAGTATTTTAATCCCCTACTAGTTTCCAATTATCTACCCCTATATCTTCTTCCTTTAAGAACCAAGGGGACATGCGTTCTAATGTACCCAAGAGTCCACTGATCTGCTCCCAAGTTACAAGTAAGCCATGTCCCTTGATTAACTAAAATATGCTTTCTGTAGTGCCCCCTTGGGGTGGGAGGGGTGGAGCTGGGATGCTGGAGAATCTTTTTCTAATATCTGCCCCAATTCAGCTAAAAAAAAGGATACTAGTTTAGCCCTTAACAAAATTCCCTGTTTGTCTATTAAAATACTCGCCCTATGTCCTGGTCACCAGGAAGTTCTTCGTTGAAATTAGGGTACTTGGTTCACACATTGGGCACCAAATGTGAAGTCCTAGTTAGCTCCCTGTTGACCTCACGATCAGCAAAAGTCCTTGGTCTTTAGGGGGAGAAGTAAAGGACACAGACAAACCTCCACGAGGCTCACCTCCATCTTCTCATGGTCCTCCTCCAAAATGACTCTGGCTTGTCTTACTTCACCCCCTAATCCCTCCTACAATTGTCTATATACACCAAAAGATTAAGCCAAAACAAAATAGTGAGAAGGGCCATTTTTCAAGCATATGTTAATTAGAGTATTATCCAATAGGTAATTAGCTGTAAGTGCTAGGTTGTCTGATTCCAGTGCACTTCTTCAGAGTTTCAGCCCTTTATAATATCCCTTATTACAAACATATGTAATCAAACAAATTTCTTCATTGACCATATTAAAAATTTTAAAAATCTTCATCTGTACTTCAAGTCCATCATCTCTCTCTATTGGAATATAGATGGCCTGTTTCAAGATCAGTCCTGAAATGGTGGTTGGTCATTGTGTTGATTAGATTTTTCAGTTCTTCAAAATTGATTGTCTTTACAATATTCACATTGCTTTTAAAAAGATAATTTTCATAAAACCAATGAATACAAAACAAATAATAGCACTTGCTTCTTAAACCATCAGAGGGAGATTGGACCTAGATGTCTTGTTCACAAGAATATTCAAACATATTTGAATGATTTGCAGCAATTAACTTTTTCTAATGATTCCACAGAGGGAAATATTGGTTTGGACTAGACAATGGTAAGAGCTAATGGAACCTGGAATAAACAAACTCTCAAAAGGTTTGCTTCTATTATTTAAAATTACTTTGCTTTATAATTTTTGGTGCCAAATTATAATGCTATATATTTTTAGAATAGACATATTAAATAAATTAAATATTTAAAACTTAAAAAAGTACCGGATAGAAATGAATTCTCATCCTCCTTATTTTTTTTCCTTTCTAAGTTGTTACCAGTTGTCTTGATAGAATTGAGATTTTATAAAGGGTTTTCTTTGCCACAAATGCAATATTTTATCTTCCATATCATCTGACATCTTTTGATATCTAAAATGTAGTATTTGTTATTTATGTTGCAAGATATTGATAAGCTTTTATATAGTCTCTATAAAATTACATAAAGTGCCAAAAAACTTAATGGAGTTTAAATTTTTTTTTTTTGGCTTTTTTTACCTCTTCCCTCCATTTGTCCCCCTAACCCAGTTTTTCTGTTACTGGAATTATTATTTTCCCAGAAATCCTTTAATTCATTTTTGACTTTTTTTTTTTAAATGTTTCTACCCTCTTATATTCCTGCCATTTTGTCTTCTGTCCTGGGATAGGACAGTCAAGTTGTTTGCAGTATTTTAAGAGGTAAATCAATGAGATTTTTCTTTTCTTCCCATAAGAAGTAAGCATTTTTGAAAGTGTTTGACCTTGAGGAATAGTTCTTGAGCTGTAGTTTTTAGTACTGAGTAAAATCTAACTCAGTAGTTAACTGAACTCGTTTGGATTCATTCTAGTTTATTATTAAAACCTGGTCAAATTTTTATTTGAAGATAAGAAAGATGCCTTTGAATTGACCAATGATTTGCAATATGAGTACTGATAAAAGAGAAGTGTTGAACTATTTGTTTTTCCACTCCTAAGTACTTTTAATCTCTTTTTCATCTCTTATTGCCAAAGCTAGCATTTCTCATACAGTATTGAATAGTAATGGTGATAATAGGCAACTGTGTTCTACTCCTGATCTTATTGGGAATGGTTCCAGTTTATCACCCTTATATATGATGCTTACTGATGATTTTAAATAGATACTACTATTTTAAGGAAAAGTCCATGTATTCCTATACTTTCTAGTGTTTTTAATGGGAATGGTTGTTGGATTTTATCAAATGCTTTTTCGGCATCTATTGAGATGATCATATGATTTTTCTTAATTTGGTTATTGATATAGTCAATTATACTAATAGTTTTCCTAATATTGAACCAGCCTTGCATTCTTGGTATAAATCCTACTTGGTTGTGGTGTATTATCCTGGGGATGATTTTCTGTAATCTTTTTGTTAATATTTTATTTAAGATTTTTGCATCAATATTCATTAGGGACATTAGTCTATAGTTTTCTTTCTCTGTTTTCATGCTATCTAGTTTAGGTATCAGTATCATGTCTGTGTCATAAAAGGAATTTGGTAGGACTTCTTCATTCCCTATTTTTTCAAATAGTTTATATGGCATTGGAGTTAATTGTTCTTTAATTGTTTGGACATGTAAATCCATCTGGTCCTGGGGATTTTTTCTTAGGGAATTTATTAATAGCTTGTTCTATTTCTTTTTCTAAAATGGAACTGTTTAAGTAATTTACTTCTTCCTCTCGGGTCCTAAGTACTTTTGACACTGTTGAAAAGGGTTAATTTTTTGGTTGTCTTGGAAAGCAATCTTCTTTCTAAGAACATTTCCTAAAAAGCAAATAGGTAAAAGTTTTTTTGTTGTTTTTTTTTTCCAAATGAAGCCCAGGTTTCTTACATTTTTGAATTTTTTTTTCCCCTATCTCAACATCTCTACATTTCCACCCTTTAGGTCTGCCACAATGTCTGAAAGATCAGATCTCCTTCGCTTCAAGTTTGAAAATTATGGAGATTCAATGTTACAAAAAATGAACAAGTTAAGAGAAGAAAATAAGTTTTGTGACGTCGCCGTTCATATAGATGATATTGAGGTTCAGGGACATAAAATTGTGTTTGCCGCAGGCTCACCCTTCCTAAGAGACCAGTTTTTACTGAATGATTCCAGAGAAATAAAGATTTCCATATTGCAGAGATCAGAAGTGGGGAGACAATTGCTGCTATCCTGTTATAGTGGCATTCTGGAATTTCCTGAGATGGAACTGGTAAATTATTTGACAGCTGCAAGCTTTCTTCAGATGAGCCACATTGTAGAACGATGCACACAGGCCCTTTGGAAGTTTATAAAGCCCAAGCAGCCTTTGGAAGGCAAAGAGGAATGTGAACAGCAGAGTGATTCTTCAGAGTCAAAAGAACAGCAGGTAGATGACAGAAACTCACAGGAGCAGGATTCCCCCTGTATTCAACCCTCTGAGGATAGTATGGACATGGAGGACAGTGACATTCAGATTGTTAAAGTAGAATCAATTGGGGAGGTTTCAGAAGTTAGGAATAAAAAAGATCAAAATCAGTTTATTTCTTCTGAACCATCTGCTTTACATTCCTCAGAACCCCAGCACTCCTTTATTAATTCAACTGTGGAAAACAGAGTAAATGAAATTGAACAAAACCATCTCCACAATTATGCTCTTTCTTATGCAGGTAGTGATAATATCATTATGGCCTCTAAAGACTTATTTGGTCCTAATAATCGTGGCATAGACAAAGGCCTTCAGTGGCATCACCAGTGCCCAAAGTGTACCAGGGTGTTCCGTCATCTAGAGAACTATGCTAACCACTTAAAAATGCATAAACTCTTTATGTGTTTACTCTGCGGAAAAACATTCACTCAGAAAGGCAACCTCCACCGACATATGCGAGTACATGCAGGCATCAAACCTTTTCAATGTAAAATCTGTGGGAAAACCTTCTCTCAGAAGTGTTCCTTACAGGATCACCTTAACCTCCATAGTGGAGATAAGCCCCATAAATGTAACTATTGTGACATGGTTTTTGCACATAAACCAGTTTTGAGGAAACACCTGAAGCAGCTGCATGGTAAAAACAGCTTTGATAATGCTAATGAAAGAAATGTGCAAGACCTCACAGTGGATTTTGATTCTTTTGCTTGTACCACAGTTACAGAAACTAAAGGGTGCCAGCAGCCATCAGATGCATCCCAGGTCTTAGATGCAGGTAAACTGGCCCAGGCTGTACTGACTATAAGGAGTGATGGTACCTGTGTTAATTAAGTAGAGTTCTATATATAACTAAAGGTTAACCAAGAAAGCATGAAGAACAGCTAAGTGTGACCTTGGGGGTGGGGTGGGGAGCATTTTGGTTAATTTGACTGGTGTAAACAATTGGGGCTCAATGAAAGCACCTGCTGAGTTGCTATTGTTACATCAAGGTGTTTTTACCACCTTTTCACCCTATTTTTTCAGTGATAAATTTTCTTTCCATAAGTAAATATTTTTCTTTCTTGAAAATTACTACACTGAAGGTCAATAATATGGACTCCTGTTTCTGACTGGTTCCATTTCTGTTTGTTTGTTTGTTTGTGGGGCATGGTAACAACACATTAACCTCAACTATTTTCATCAGTAGATGCCATGTTAGGAAAAATGAAAAACACTGTAGATTGTGAGCAAAAGTGGCTGAAATTTTTTTAAAAAGTGTTTTCAATATTTAACCTTGACTTCAGATAGAGTAAACCACTGGCTGCTCAACAGTAAATTCATTTGTTTTTGTTAACATTTTATTTCTTCCACAAACTCCATTTCAGTTCTTAAAATTCACAGGAAGTATATTTAGTTCATTTTATGTACTTTTAAACAGTATTAATATTTGATTTCCATTTTCTAAGTTATTCACATGAATCAGATGATACACATTGTTTTTTTCAGCCTCACTTGCTTTTATAAGTACAGATCACTGTTAATACTATTATAATCACATATAAAAGATAGCAATTGAAATCACTGTGTTAACAAAATGGATATCTTTGGTTTTTCAACTAGAATATTACATGAAAAGGCCATTTGTATCCAAAAACAGCGTTATTTGTCTATTGATTTTCTTAAAGCTAGGACAACAAATGATAAATGTACTTAATGGATGTGTTGAAGAGTAATGATCTTTAAAAAAAAAAAAAGTTACTTGGTAGTTGATATAATTTGTCAGGTGAGCCACAGTCATAGTGAGTTTGATTAAAAAAAAAAAAAAAAAGTATACTGTTTAATACTTTGTAGAACAGTTTCCAAAATCTCCATAAATCATAAGTGCACTTTTCTGTAGTCATAGTGTACTTCCAAACCTAAAATGACTGAAAAAATCCTTTATGAATTACAAAAGGCACATATTATAATCAGATTTTTCTCTTAAAGGTGTCCAATCTTATCTCCTTACCTGTAAGACTCACTAGCACCATGTCAATCCATCTATATAGGTTTTTTCCTTTGCCTCTCGAATAATATTTTGGATTCTTAACTATTGTATGACATATGAGTTAGATTTAGATAGTCATAGCATCATAGAATGTTAGAGCTAAAAGGGACCTTAGAAGTAAACTATTGAATTCCTTATCACAGTTAAGGAAACTAATTTCCAGAGGGGGAAATGATTTATCCAATGTCATTTAAAACAAAGTTTTTACTTCACATGTTCCTCGAGGCTTTATTAATAACTATTTGGTATTCAAGATAAAATATTACATGTTAACTGGAGGTTTTATGTTTCCTCTTTAAATCATTGTTAGGTTTTAGGCCAAGAAAGAGCCCTTTTTTTTTTTTTTTTTTTTTTTTTTTACTAGCTATCACATAGTATTCATTCCCATTTAGAAATTCTTTTCTACTTCAAAAGTAGTAGTTTTTAGAATATTCTGCTGTTACAAACTACTGAGACGAATTTGCTTAGTGGTAATGCTTGTTTGCTGTATTGTTCCTCCCTTTGCAAGTAGTAAGAATACGTAGTGGGAGGGAGTTGAATGGGGAGTAAACCCAAACACTTTCTAGACTAGATTGTGTTAATTTCCATCAAATTTTTAAAAAATTTTCTTTTTTGAGTGCATGTAAAGAAACTTAGATGGTTTGAGGGAATTCCTGTGGTTGGTATATTGAATGCTATATTTTGTGAATCTAATTGGAAACATTGTATCGATCAATATTGTTTTAAAATACTTTCCCATGTTATTTGCCAGACAACTTAAATGCAGAATGTGTTAAAGGGTAGAGCCAGTAAGCACTTAACCCTAGTTAATAAGCAGAGCAGATTGTGATATAGCTGCTCCCTGACAATACCTACTTTTACAAAGTCTAACTGAAGATACCAATGCTATGCAACAATGAGAAGTTACAACAGGATATTTAAATCATTTTATTTTATGTTTGAGTAACATTTGATTACAGGAAAATTACATGGCATAGTCAAGGGACTTAAGTTCATTAAATGAAAGTTGTGCTGCCATTCTTGTGATGTTTTTGTCTTAGTGTTTTGACTAAATAGGCAAGAGTTCAAATTTAGAGCTCTTTTACTGAAGACTAGACTACCTGGGTTTTTATCAGATAACATAGAAAATTAGGGCAAGTCCAGTGTCCTCATATTTCAGAGGAGTAGACAGAAGTCCAGGAAGATTACTTGCCAATGTAATGGCAGAACTAGAGCTTCCTATAATCTCAAAATATCTTAGTGGCAGACTCAATGACAGGTACTAAAAAAAAGTCTTGATTTCCACCCTGGCCAGTGTTTTCCCTGTTATTCCACAGTTGCCTCATGTGGTCTCTGACTTAATAAAAAATAATGAAGACTACCTTGGATTATTAAGAACACTTAAAATAAAAATATCCGGAAACTTTGGCTTTATTTACTATCATCTTCTCCTAGGAAAACCTTTAGTTTACACTTCTCTGCAAACATAAATCACTAAAGTGTTTGAACTCTCCTCCAATTGTTAGCTGGAGTGAAAGTTCCTTTTATTTCTGTGAGATTTTCTTAATAAAGTTCGATGACGCTATATTAAATTTGCTATTTTCGCTAGAACTTGATTTTTTCAAGTATGTAGGTTTCCTAGCTTGTATTGAAATTTGACCAGACTACTGATTGACATAGAAAACTATTTGAAATTCTTGTGGTAGAAAGACTAAAACTTTTTATTCACTCAGCATTAGAATTTTATAGATCTTTGATATTATAACCCTATAAAGCACAAAAAGAAGGAATCCTGTTAAGTTTTAGCACTACAGTTTAGAATTGAAAAAATTAAAAGCACTTAGTTGAAGTGACTAACATCTAGAAAGGCAAATTAGATATGGGTTTAACTGCTTTAAATTTTTTTCACTAGAAGCTGTATAAATAGGGCATTCCTCTGAGACCAGGTTCACCTTTTCACTACTGTCAAATACATAGCAAAGTACTTACTTCCATTGTCTACTTTCAGCTAATGAACAGCTGTCCTAAACTTGTTGTATGTTACACATACTGACTATGAACTACCTCTTCACCTATTATGAGGAAGTTTCCTTAATAAAAGTGTGACAACTAAAATCCTGGTGTAAATGTCTTGCTTCATTCTCCCATTTTCTTCTGAAATCCTTGAATATCACTGAAGTAATTTTTACATTTTTTATGTATAGGATGGTGTCACTTTTAGGAAAAATCTTAAGATGTTTACTTGCTGGTAAAATTACCAAGTTATTGGTCTAAATTATTTCAAAATCATAAAACACCTGTGGTTTGAAGGTTAGATTGTAAAGCAACTATTGCTCTTATTTAAGACTAAAATAAAGTTGCTAATAATGAGTTAAAATTTGAGGTCACAACTAACATAATTTAAAAGATTTAATTTAATAATTTAAAAGATTTAGGATTGCATTGTAAGAGTATTTTCCCTTCAGTACTCCTTTGTGGATAGTCTCTACTCTGGTGGCCAGTCCTTTGGTACTGACTTTGTCAAATGTTAGTCTGTTTTTCAGTTGTAGTCTCACATAGCCTTTTTGCTTGATAGGCCAGCCAAAGCTTGTAATGTGTTGATAAAACCTTTGAGTACCTAAGGTTCCCTCCAATCAGTTAGGATTAATGGAGCTGCAAAGAGGGAAAGTAATTATGAATTAAAGCTACTAATCCGAAGGTGTTAATGGCCAAATTGTGGAAGTGATAGAAAATAATTTATATTATTCTGTCTGTCCTCCTTACTAAGATTTCCAAAGATGAAAAAAACCACAACTTTACTTCTTGAAGAACTTACAATGTACTAGGGACTTATAATCAATAGAGATATTCATAGATAATAGATTTAGAAATGTAAGGGACCTTAGAGATCATTTGGATGGGTGTTCAGCATGCAATCCAGCCATGTTGCCTGCAGCTAACACAGATTAAAATATTTAACATATTACAATGAAACATAGGTTATGTAACATTTTAAAATTAAGTCAGTTTGCTAATGTCCAGTATTCTAATGTTTATTCTAGTGTTCTAATTAATGATCCCCATTTCTGTTTTGAGTTTGATATCACTGAAGTAAACAATTTTACTCAGTTGGGTTTTGAATTGGTTGAATCCTACTCACTCATTGCTGATTAATAGCTCCAGTAATATTTTGGATAAAGGTAAGAGGATGATTCCTTGGTGACATTTTATTTATTCTTATATGTGTCTTAAATCAAAGTAAAATGGATAGACATTAAATCTGTAATGGATGAGTTGGGATATCTAATAAACTTGACAAGATTGGAACAACAACAACAAAAAAATTTTGATATAATAGTGGACTAGCTCTGTTTGATAAACAATGAATTCTAGTTGGTGTAGTATTTCCCTTGAGTACAGTCATTCCCAACTTAGGGAAGTCTTCGTCTACAAGAAGTACTTTGGATACACAAGTGCAAATATATATATATATATATATATATGCAGACAATTTAAAATATAATTTTAATTTATTTTTATTTTCATATGTATTTTATGGTTTTAAAAAATGTTCTGAGAAGAGGTTCATAGGCTTTTTCAACCTTCCAGAGAGGTCCATGACACACCCGCACACACTACCCAAAACAAAAAAGTTAAAAACTACTGCTTTGCGTCTTTTAATAATTTAGTGGATACCAACCAGTTGAAAGGCTTCTGGTTCCAAATTTGCTTCACAGTGAACAATGTCTTATTATATCATTACTGAAAATCGAGAATCATCAATAGATAGAGGAATCAAGGATGCATAATGCAAAATCAGACCTAGTGGTACTTTGCATTTGGTAAATAACACATTGTGACTATTCCCTACTCCCCAGCCATTCCATGCCTCTTGAAGCATCCCTTTTAAGAGGCTTGTTCAAGTCTTGATTATGGTCTGTAATCTGCAGTAGTTGAGGGCCTTGCTAGGACAGAAGAAAAGCTACCTCATTTTTGCAAAAAAAAATTTTTTTTTTTTTTTTTTTTTTTTTTTTTTTTTTTTTGGTCCCTTAAAGCTGAGTACTGCTGGAATGGAAAGGGATCACTATGATCAAAACAGGATCTCTGTGACTTGGAGCTGCACATCTCTGGATTTTTTCCCCATCTCCTATTTTATAATCTTATTTTCCTGGACTTGATCTCTGGTCCTATATTCTTGATCCAACTGATCTAAATTCTACTCTTGGAGTATTTTATTATCCTAGATCTATATAGCATTATTAGACTTAAATGGGAGCTGTAGCTACCACAGTAGCTGATACTCAGTGTGTCCATCTGTTGATTTTTATTGTTGCCATGTCCTTGACTTGCTCACCTTTATCAGTTACAAATCTACAAGAAACCTTTGATGACACTTTTTCTGTGGTCATTGTTGGTAATATGCTGTATTGTGCTTTTTTTTTTTTTTTTTGGTCCTTAAGTCATCCACAATTTTTTTTTCAGTTGTGTTTTAATATAGCATTATTAGGAAAATATCATTGTTTAATAAAGAGTTTTTGTGTCAGAGATAAAATTGGAACTGTTGAAAGTTGCACATTTTCAGAACGAAATAACAGCCCATTCTTTTCCTGTCTAACTGACCCCAGCTTGTTCATTTGTATGTAGTAACTAATATGCATGTAAGGATTACCAACTCAGTGAGCTGTCCATCCAACTAACTACTTGTCTTAATTTTGTCAATAAGCATTCTTCATTTATTTGTTTTTTTCCTATTTATATTATGCTAGTTTTTTTTTTAATTGACATTAGAAATTGTTGAAAAGACCCTATAGTATTCTTGCATTTTATGAGGATTCTAGTTCAGGTGAATTGACCTACTGAAAGTTTGAACAGCTAATCAACGGTATAGCTAGGACTGCAACTGAGGATTTCTAAATTTATCTGCATCATTTATGTTACTGTCTACTTTTATTGTTTTCTCCCTTTATAATTGAAAAAATATATATGTAATAAATATGAATAAAGCAAAAACAAATTCCCACAATAACTATGTCCAAATATATGTGTATGTTCACACCTGTTTGTATATGTGTATGCATATACATGTATATATTTCAACACCAGGAATCCATTTCTTTCTGTCAGAAGATAGGGAGTACACATTATCATTGTTCTGGAATTGTGGTCAGACATTGCATTGATCAGAATTCTTAAGTCTTTCAGAATTGTTTAACTATAATGTTTTACTTATTTTGCAATTTGTTCTGGTTCTACTTATTTTACTCTGTAAAAATTTATGCAAGTCTTCCCAGGTTTTTCTTTTAAACCATCTTTTATGTCTTTTTTTTTTTTTTTTTTTTTTTTTTTTTTTTTTTAGCATAGTAGTGTCCCATTACCTAGATTTGTTCAACTTATCTCCAGTTGATGGGCATTACCTTATTTTATAGTTCTTTGCAATTACAAAAAGAGCAGCTATGAATTATTTTGTACATATACCTTTTCATCCTTATTTGATCTCTGGAGTATATGGTCAGTAGTGGTTATCATTGTCTGAGGATTTGCAGTATAGTAACTATAGAGGTATAGTTTAAGTTGTTCTTTTGACAATAGTTGGGCCAATTTGCAATGTTAGCAAATAATGCAGCAATGTAGCTGCTTTTCCCCCAGCCTCACCCGATAAAATTTGTCTTATCCTCGGGAAGATTTCTGACGTCTAAGAAAAATGCTTCTATTAGATACTACTTCACAACGAATGCTGGATTATAGAATATCATAACTGGAAGAGACCTCAGGACACAGCACGTTACATGGTCATTTTCTTCAACTGTAAATAAAGAGTCTTGGACTTGTTCCCTCCAAAGTTTTCAGATAAGGAAATTGAAATTCAGACCTACGGACTAAAAAATTGTTGACAATTTATGAGCGCAACTAAGCTCTTTGCTTGTGACTAATCAGTACTCTTTAATGGACTTAACAACCACCTCCAGTGAGATTCCCTAATTGCAAGGGAGAGGGCAAAGTAAGGCAAGTTAAAAATGTCCCTTAACAACCACTTCCGGGGGCTCGTCGGAAGTAGGTCGGGGGCCAAACAGAGTCGCGTGCAGGTCAGTCTTTGGGGTGGATAGGATGGCCGCTGGAATATGCTTCCGGTTCGCTATTCAGCTCCCAGTTCTGCCGCCGTCGCCCCAGCAGAATCGGGTGGAGCGGCCAGCGGAGGGTGAAGTAGGCTTACCCCGGAAGGGTTTTGTCCCAGGCTGGGCCAAACTTCCGGACTGGACAGCCGTTGCTCCCGTCTCCGCAGCTGTTGCCCGAGGGCCCTTGCTTTGGAGGGCGCAGTTTCTTGCCCGTCCACAGCCGGAACGCGTGAGTGTGGACTGTGGGAACGCTCGGGAGACTCACGGTGGGCAAAGGTCGAGGTCTGTTCGCGAGATTTTCCCAATTCCCCGTTGCTGGGGTTTGGAGAGAAAGGGCCGGAGGAGGAGAGACAGGCTCTGGGGATGATCACCTTGGCAAGGGGGAAGACTCAATACGATGACCACAACTGCTCTTTCCACAGTTTTATGAGACCGGCAGGGATTATAGTCTCCGCTTTTGATATATTTAGAAGTCGAGACACTTGGAGGTTATTTATGGTCTTTTAGGTTTGAAAGGGGCCGTACAATCATTCTAACTCTTATTTGATAGATGTGAAAACCGACCAGTAGTTTCCAAAGATTCGTTTGTGGTGATTGAGCAAGTTTGGGTGTGAGAACCCTATTTTCAATCCAGGTCTCCTAACTTTTAGCCCAGTGCTCCTTTCACTGTATCACTGCTTCTCTAACTAGAACTGGGCCACCGAACGTTCGTTAGAGTTCTAGGGAATAGAGTTTTTAGAGTTTTCGTCCATGTGTCCCCTGCACATCCTTTTCTGAATGAATTTGCGTTGTTGAACAGCACCTCACATTTTATTTAGTTCAATCTTTCTTCTTACGGACGAATAAACTGAAGAGAGGAGAAGTGAAACATCTAAGGTAGGAGAGAGATTTTACCCAAAGAAGAGCAATCTTGGGAGAGGGAACATGAATACTCTTTTCAAATGCTTGTCACTTATTGTGAAAGAGCTTAGATTTCCACTAGACCCCAAAGGACAAAATGGTTTGTGAATGGAATTGTTAGAGAGGTGGGTTTTGGCTTTATTTTGGCTTAAAATGAGGAAGACCTTAACAATTGTCTAACAGTGGAATGGGTTGTCTTGTGAGGCAGGAAATAAGCTATTCACTGTAAGTGTTCAGCAGAAGGCTGACTACTTTTTAGGCAAGTCTTTAGGTTATCTGCCTTTGATGAATGGTGTGTTTTGAGCTTCAGTTAGAAGTTGGTTAAAGTGACCTCTAAATGCTCCTTCCTCCTCACATTTCCAAATTTATGATTGACTCATCCAAGGTCATATAGCAATATAATGCCATAGATACCAACATTTAGATCTGACTTCTAATTGATTTTGTTTAAACTATAGTGATTTAAAGCAATCTTTAAGTTGGAGCTTCATCTCCCACTATAACATTTATATTTTGTTTTTTTTAATAAGTGTGACCATGGCTGCTGAGTCTGATGTCCTGCACTTCCAATTTGAGCAGCAAGGTGATGCTGTCCTACAGAAAATGAACCTCTTGAGACAGCAGAATTTATTTTGTGATGTATCCATCTATATCAATGACACGGAATTCCAGGGCCACAAAGTGATTTTTGCTGCTTGCTCTACTTTCATGAGAGATCAGTTTTTACTCAACCAGTCAAAGCAGGTCAGAATCACCATCTTGCAGAGTGCAGAGATTGGCAGAAAGTTATTGCTCTCTTGTTATACTGGTGCACTGGAGGTTAAAAGGAAAGAGCTTTTGAAATATTTGACTGCTGCAAGTTACCTTCAAATGGTACATATTGTGGAGAAGTGCACAGAAGCTTTGTCCAAGTATTTGGAAATAGATTCTTCTATGAAGAACAATAGCCAGGGTGCTGAGACATGTCATTCCTCTTATCCAGAACTAAAGGATGAAGATGAAAATTTAGAGAGAGACTGTGAAATAATTGAGATTTCTGAAGACAGTCCTGTAAACTTGGACATCCAAGTTAAACAAGAAAAAGACAATGTTTTGCAGCCTACTATACAGGGCTTGATATTGGACAAAAAAGATATGAAAACATCAGAGATTTCAGCAGTTGAAATAGGGTATAAAAATGATGAAATTTGCCTCTTCCGAATGGATTCTATCAATGTGCCCACTGTAGAAAGCGAGCAGTTTTCACAACCTTGTACTTCTTCAAAAACAAATATATATTTTCCAGAAACCCAGCATTCACTGATTAATTCTACAGTGGAAAGTAGGATGACAGAAGTTCCTGGAAGTCACTTTCAGGGGTTCATTGGTGAAAGCACAGAAGGTAGTGTTGGTGTAACAAATGGCCTTCAAAGTCTAGAAGAAGGTTATTCCTGGCGGCACCAGTGCCCTAAGTGTCCACGAGGATTTCTTCATCTTGAAAACTATCTGCGCCATCTGAAAATGCACAAACTGTTTTTGTGTTTGCAATGTGGAAAAACATTTACACAGAAGAAAAATCTTAATCGACATATCCGAGGACATATGGGCATACGGCCATTCCAGTGTTCTGTGTGTTTAAAGACATTTACTGCCAAGAGCACACTTCAGGACCACTTGAACATTCACAGTGGAGATCGCCCATATAAATGCCACTGTTGTGACATGGACTTTAAGCACAAATCTGCCCTCAAAAAGCACTTGACTTCTGTTCATGGGAGAAATAGTGGTGAAAGGGCAAACCTTGATATCATCACAAAAGTCAAAATAGACTATGATTAATAGTAGTACACACTTGGAGATTTGGATGTTATAATCTATTATTTTGAGTTTTGCAAAAATACGCTTTTGTAATTCTGCATTCCCTCTTTACTATATTTGTCTTATTTTTTGATGTATTAGCATACTAAAGTTTTTGTAATATCTCTTGTTAAAAATTGCTGGAGTTTATGGAATGGTTGATGAAGTTCTAGGCTGCCTTAAATATCATTACCAAAATATCAGGTGATTTGATAGCCAGCCTCTTTGGTGCTTTATAGAGTGTTGTGAACATAGGTATTTGGTTAATATTATTAATTGATTTTTGGCTAAGGGGAAGAAAGAACTCAAGGGTATTTTTCAGATTTTTTACTGAATTTGCATTGTTAGTGCTTCATACAGGAACAGCAACCATATTTTATGTATACTTTTATCTTGATGACCATTAGAAGAAAAGAAATCTGGGACTTTGCCAGTCTTGGTTCATTTTAGAATCACATTTGAAAACTATTTGTCCTGTAGGTGAAAGCAAGTGTAATAAATCTTTCCCTAATTGGGAAAAATATATTGGTTACTTTTATAAATTCTACCACTTTTCTAAACCATACAGTAGGTCAGTTATGTGGTTGAAATGATAAAAGAATAATCCTTATGTACAAAAAAAGTCCTATTGCCTCCAGAGAGGGTACAGAGTGTGAGTATTCTCTGCTTGTCCAAAGGGCAACTCGTCCATACTTTTTCATCCTGTATTACTGGCTTTATCTTTATGTCAGTCTTCCATATAGATTCAACCTAACACATTAGATATCATTTTAAATTATTTCCTGAATAATATTGCAGCACTTGGGTCATTCTGTACATCTGTTATTTCTCACTCTTGCTACATTTTTTGCCAACCTTCTTTTCTGATCCTTATTAATATCTTCTATACAAATTTTTGGGCACAAATAATTGTGAATATGTTGCATCCTACTTGTGCCACCAAAGGAAAACACAGGGTTATATTAAACTTGTTTTATAGACACAGACACACACACACCTCTATATGTGCATTCATGTTTTCTATGGAAACATGTATATATAAGTATACACACATAGAGATAAAAGGATATAAACATTTTTAATATGTTTTCACATATAAAACTGGAACAAAAAGTTTCTTAAACTGGAATAAAAAGTAATTGTACTCATAATGTTTAAAAATATATTTTAATTTAATTTCATTTGAGAATAAAT
Organism: Sminthopsis crassicaudata; assembly: GCF_048593235.1. Taxonomy (NCBI): domain Eukaryota; kingdom Metazoa; phylum Chordata; class Mammalia; order Dasyuromorphia; family Dasyuridae; genus Sminthopsis; species Sminthopsis crassicaudata. Next base: position 464,897,206 of record NC_133618.1, on the reverse strand, counting down.
TTTACTTATTTGAATTACTGGTTCACATACTTTGGAAATGAATACTAAATTGGCTGTGGTCTCTAGATTATATTTAAAACAAACATCAAATATTTTCATCATCAGTCTGATTATGTAACCAATGAAAAACAGCACTTGTTAGAAATTCACAATTTATAAAAAAAATTGAATTTGTTCTAGATATCATTACTCTTTTTACTTTGTCTAGGCAGTATCTTTTTTTTTTTTTCTCATGGCAATGCTTTAATCTAGATTTTTTTTTTTTTTAGCCTTAGTATTGTACGTGGGTAGTTGTGATTTTTCTTAGTGCTAAATTTTTATTCATGTGGCTTTCAAAGATTGATATTAAAATAATTTAAGAATGCTTTTTTCTTTATCCAGATATATGTATTCTCCATGAAGAGAATACTCAAAGAGAATACTTTTGTGTCAAAAGTAAAAACATTTGCAGTGAGTGTAGTACAAGTAAAGTTTTTGTTAAGTGCTAAAGCTCCTTGTTACTTCTTTATATTTATGGTAAAATAGAACCTTATTGGATAAGACATTGTGTCAACCTATGAGAAGTAATTGAGTGTTAAATCATTTTTCATTAGGCTCCTAATTATTCTCCCTTCATCAGAACTCTTCCCCTCTCCCAATTATCCTCTATACAGCTGCCAAAGCAGTATTCCTAAAGCATAGTTCTGAACAAAACACTTCCCTGTCCCTATAGCTCCAGTGGCTCCCTATTTTCTCTAGGAAAAAATACAAATTCTTGTTCTTTGACATTTAAAGTCCATTAATTTTTCCATCCTTACTACATTATTCACATGTATACACTTAATTCTGCAAAACTCACCTTGCTATTTCCCATCTGGATAAAACATCTCATTTCTTCATGGTTTTAACATCTTCATTTCTGGAATACATTCCCCATTTCAGCCTCTGAATCCTTCTCTTCCTTTAATGTTTATCTTAAGTGCCACCTCTTACATGAGGCCTTTATTGATTCTCCTAGTAACCTTCCCCTGTCTTCTACCCACTTTCCATTTACTTTATATTTACTATGTATAAATTTTGTATTATATGTGTACATGTTTCTCCTGATAGAATGTAAGCTTCTTGAGGGCAGGGATTGTTTTGTCTATGTAGTCCCAGTGCCTGGTACATAGTAGACATTTAATAAATGCTTGTTGATTGATTGGTTGTGCCTCCTGCAATGTGGCAATTATGTTGTGTAGGAAAACTGAAAAAATACAAATAAACCTAAAAGGCAAATGTTATACTTCCCATCATCCCATTCTAATGTTATTGTAGGCATTCTGTGGGATATTTCTTTTAAAACTATTATTTTCAAGTATTTTATAGTTCAGCTATTTGTAAGGATTTAATTAACAGATTTAAAAAAAAATTTCCAAAACTGTGATTTCAGCATGTATGCAGAAATTTCCATTGTGGAATATCCCTGTAGGATTGTGGAGAAGCAATATTGTCTCTTTAATAGTTTTAGAAAATTGCTTGGGGATACTGAGAAGTTAAATGAATTTCCCATTTTAACATTTCTTAGTGTGTCTGCCTTACATTAAAAATGGAAAGCCTTTCGATAGCTCCTGCAATCCATCATCTGAAGAGCAATTAATATATAATTGCTAAGTGACTACATTTCATAAGATCATTGTAGAAATCACTATAGAAACATAGAATTGTAAGTTTTGAAAATGTCATTTAGACTTTCTGGGCCATATTTTTATTTCCACCACTCCCTTTCCCATATCTGCAAAATGAAGAGAGTGAATTGGTTTGTAAGGTTTTACTTCTAAATTATGAATTTAAATTTTACTGGTCATTTGAGCTAAAGGATGGGAGAGTTGAGAGGGAATCATAGATCTATCTAAAATGTTTTAAATGTTGTAGTTTAAGAATTTAACCAAAAGAGTTATTTTTTCAATAACAATGTTTCCACAAGAAGGAATTCTCAGCAGTGTCTACTTGCATGATATAAATAAGCTTTGGAAAATGAAACCTAATTTTTGAAAAGCAGGTGTGTTTGTGTAGAAAAAGGGGAAGAAAAAGAAACATTTATCTAGTACTTGCTATGTGGTAGATGCTATGCTAAGTTCCTTTTATAGTTTTTTTTTTTTTTTAGTATAGAATGTAAATTTTTCATTGTAGAGAAATGCAGTTTTGTTTTGTTTTGTTTTGTCTTGTTTTTCATGGCCAAGAGAAAACTGAAAGGCCCATGAATTAAAGTTTTAACTTTATTATGTTTCTGTTTTAAAAATCTTGAAGAAAACTGATTTCTTCTAAATTAAATATCACTTGCCTCTTTTGTTCACCTGACTTGTATCATTTTCTCAAATGTACCTAACTTTTTAATACTTAGGATATTTAAATGGAGGTTGGATAAGACATTGATGGGCTTGGGGGAATTTATGACTTTTCAAGAAAAGGTAGGGCTTTGAGATTTACACAGATGTTTTCCTTACATACTTTATAACAAATAATGTAAATTCACATTAACACTATGAGGTAGGTAGAGTAACTATTATTTCTATTTTACAAATGAGGAAAGAGGTTAAAGATGGGTGAAGTGCTTTGGTCAGTCATATAGCCATTAAGCAATTTTTATATTACCTTTGGTTTATTCTGTAACATGGGAGTTCCTTCATTTCAAAAATACAGCAACAGAAGAACATTTTATCAACAACTACTTAACTGCTTGTTTTTAGCTAGTGGTCCAAATGGAGCAGGGAATTTTAAAAGAAAAAAAAATTACGTCTATAGCAATAGATTTGTGGATCTACTAAGTATTTTCTATGAGTTTCATGTTTTAAAATTTAAAACATTACGTGGGTAGAAAGAATGAGTCATAAGAAATAATATTTTTGGAGATTGAACATCTTAATTCAGTTCAATATTTGAAAAACATTTTCTTCCCAATTCCAGGGGCCATACAATTTTAGACTTAGAATAAGTCTAAAGGATAGTCACTTAACATGTAAAAGTCTGGTAATATTAAGTTACTTTTCTATGTAGGGCTTAGTTTAAGAGCCTGGTCTTATATCAGTTTTGACACTTGCTCTTAATAGTTCTGATTAGGGTAAATATTGTTTGCAAAATAAGATGATATTTATATGTCAAATCCTGCCAACTTGGTTGGGAGAGGTAGATGTAGAGAAATCAAATATCACCATTGTCCTTGAGCCAGCATGCCTCTGACAACTTTAGCTTGAACTATCGAATACGGGCTACTAAGAAACACAGGGGATGGACGGGAATTTCCCAGAAGTCTCTCTTTCAGTCCTCGTTTCCCAGAGTACCCAGCTTTGCTCCTTCATCACGTGATAGGGGTGGATTAACCTGAAAACCCAGAGGGCGAAGCAAAGTATTGGGAACCAACTCTCGCGTGAGTTGGGGCGTGTCTCCTCGCGAGAGGATCCCGGGGTCCGACTCCCTCCCCGTCCGCCTCTCGCGAGGAGGTGGAGGAGGAGGAGGAGGAGGAGGCGCCGCTGCGGCCGCCGCCGCCGCCGCCGCCTACACCGCCAACGCCAACGGGGCTTTCCCGCTTGCTCCCGATGGAGTTTGAGGCCGTGGAGCCGCAGCCGAGCTGTGCCCCGGGGAAAGGAGGCGCCTTCGTCGCCGACCCCCGTCACCGCCGTCGCCCCGGGGCTCCCCGGAGCGGTCCGTAGCGACCCCGCCCGGGCCCTCAGGTAGGGCGGACGGGCGGGAACCGGGGCCTGGGCCGTGGGGAGGCCTTGAGGGGGCGCCCTGAGAGAACGTCTGTGCCTGACAGCGTCGGGGTCGCCTGGTTGACTACGGTGTTTCCCACTCCCTTCCCCTTTGGGGTTCCCGCAGCCACCTCTTTCTACTCTGCTGGTTGACTGCAGCCCAAGGGGCCAGGCATCAGCCACTCTTCCCTCCCCTCCTCTCGCCCCGCCCAGGCCAGAGCTGTGGCCCGCAGAAAGGGGCTACCCGGGTTAGGGTCTCTCAGAGCTCTATGAAGGACCTCTTTCTTTTTCTCTTTTACGGTTATTCTTTTCTTTCTTCTCTAATATATTTGCATCTCTCTCTTTCCCTTATCCCTCCCCACTCTCTTTTCTTCTCTCCTTTTATTCTCCTCCGTCTTTTTTGCTTCTTCCCCCTCTCGTTTTCCCTTCTCTTTTCCCTTCCCTACCTCTCCTTTTTCCCCCTTCCCTCTCTCCTTCCCAGTCTCCCAGTTTCCATCCCCTTCCTCTTGTTCCCCTTTCCATGTCTGTTACTTTCCCTCTTTCCTTTTCTCACTTTCTTCTATCTTTTACCCTCTCCATTTATATTTTCTCCCAATCATTCAACATTTATTCCCCTTTCTCCCTCTTTCTTCACCCTATCTTTTTCCTTTCCCCATTCTTTTGTCTTTTTCCTTCTTTTTTTTTTCCTTATTAAAAAAACAAAACAAAACACTCAAGACGACTAGGTATGATTCTAAAATTAACAGAGAATTCTGATGTTTTAGTTTGAATGGAGTTAGGCATCATCAATTCTGCTAGTGTGTCATTTCTTCTGAGGCCCAGGTAGGGGGTGGAATGCGAATGCTACATAAGTAGAAGATTTCCTCCTTTACATTCACAAACACCTCTTTTTTTGAATAACAGCCACTATATTTTGACCCAAGTCAAACAATGCCCCTTGGTGCCACGTAAAGGGGTCTCAGCAGTAAGAGAAGAGAGGATTGGCTACAGGATGGCCCTGGGGATGTGACTAGGATAATTGAATGAATGAGAACCAGGGAATTTATTTATTGGTGTGTTTGTGTGTTCTGAATTTTCACCCCCTCCTTGTGGGAAAGCCTCTTGAGGCGACTTCTCCACCATCTTAGAGAAATGGTGTAAAGCATCATTGTTTTTACAGGTATTTAAAACTGAACTGGGCATCATGCTAGAGAATGCATTAGAGGGAATAGTATCTGCTCTTTGTCCTTAACAATAAGGGATGGAAAAGATTATGTGTCAGTCTTCACCTCTAGTTTCAATAATAAAGAAATGTGACAAATAGGAAAAAGACTAATAAAAATAGATCTAAATGTAGTACTTGTTATATGGAGTATGCCTAACTTGAATCCTCCTATCCCTCTTATGGGCATTTATTAAAAATGTTGAGTTTTTTCCTGGATCACATTTGGAAGCTATTATATCATTACATTTAATCTCTTCTCTTCCCACACCATATTATAGTTTTTGTAGCTTTTATTCCTTTTAACATCCATATATCAAATTCTGTGTTGCTATTTGGGGAAATTACTTGAAGAAAAAAAGGTCACAAAATTCAATTTCTGTTATATTTAGGAAAAACGTGGATGTTTTCTACAATTTTAAAGACAACCCTTTTCAAGATCACATGCATTAGAACCCTTTAATAGTGGATCATATATGACTGTACCATTGGGACAATTTCCTTAAAATTGCCAACTTGTTATTTTGCTCTGTTTACAACTTTAAAGACAAACATTTTGATGGATTTTTTTCTTTTGGGTAGAATGTTTTTTAATTTTAAGAACCTTAGAAATCTGTATTATAGTTTAGCATTTCAGAGGTTGTATATTTCAAGTAGTCTTTTTATTGTATTAGCCAGAAGCAGTTTCCCCCCCTAGATGTGACAAACTAAGCAAACAGGCAAAATAAAGCATGCTGAAGGAAAAACAAACAAACAAACAAACAAACTTGTGCTATATCCATTTCACTGTTAATGTTATCTTATTAATTGTCCTTATTATGTCTATAATTATGTGAAAGACTTTCTTCAGAGTGACTTTTGTACACCCACACTACTTTGAGTAAAGAGACATCTCCTCTGCAAAAAGTAAAGTTGTTTTGAATCCTCTCATAATAATGTAGATTTCAGAGCATGGCCACTTATGCAAGAAGTACATTATTTCTCTAAAAGCAGACATATAAAAACACGTTTGATTGATCTCTAATGCCACAAGAGGAATAAAGAGATTGACTTTTTCTAGGAAGGATAAATATACTAGCAAAAATTACTTGATACACGATGTAATAAATACAACTGTGCTACTCAAAGCAATATGTTTTCATTTTTAGTTCTTTATAACTTCTGAAGGATCTTGAATTTTATTGGAAGTGGTAGTTATAACAAACAGAAAAAAGAATTTGTGTTTTAGAAACTATCATTAAGGGGGCAGCTAGGTGGCGCAGTGGATAGAGCACTAGCCTTAAATTAAGGAAGGCCGAGTTCAAATTTGATCTCAGACACTTAATACTTACTAGCTGTGTGACCCTGGGCAAGTCACTTAACCCCAGTCTCAGGGGGAAAAAAAAGAAACTATCTTTAAAAGTTTAATCTTAGATCCATTAAGTAATTGATTTAAACTGCAAAATAATTTGTAGTAGAGTTTAGACAATTGAACTATGGAGAAATTCATCAAAATGATATATTTGAGCCTTTTCTCCCTTAAAATCTTTTGTGCAATTTGTGGCTAAGCAATAGTGGCAATAGTACTTAACACTGAAAGATAAAATTTATCATAATGAACAGAAATCATATCTAGAAGTCAACAAGACCCTAACTTCTCAGTGGTCCAGACAAACACTGTAAGTTGTAGAAAATTTATGCATCTGAAATGATTCTTGCGAAGAGTTCCTTAAACTGTTGAAATCATGTATTTGAATCATCCTTCCCAACCTCTTCTAGATTTCATGTGTCTCTCACAGGAATATTATTAAGAAATTCCTTTGAAAATTTAAAACTACTACTATTCACTATAAATAATACCTTTCTGTATGTAAATTCCATTGTAAGCTATCCATGCTTTTCCATTGTTGTTGTTGTTGTTTTTTTTTTGGAGGGGAAGGGTTTCATTTCTAAAAATCCTCTAATGTTCTGGTTTTCTTGCATTGGCTCTTTTGATATTTTCTTGATGTCCTTGAAGTTACTTGCACTGTCCATCTGAAATTTCTTTCAGAATGACTTACCTGCTTCCTTTTTTAGGTATATGTATGTAGGCTCATAGCTTTCAGAACTACATGAAATTTAATAGATTATTCAATTGGTTCCATCCCAGGTGGAGTCCTAGGATGTTTCCGTGTTAAAGAAATTGAAATTTAAATAGGTTAAATGACTTGCACAAGGTCATACTGGTAAGAGTATAAATGTTAGATGATATGCATAGCATTTTCTATATGATTTAAAATTCTAATGCCCACGTGTGAGACAAAGATTTGTTTAATTGTAAAACTGATTTACATGTAATAGATGAACTTCAAAATAGTTTTTGTATTGTATACTACTGTTTCTATTAATCTAAAATAGTGGGTTAGAAATTTTTGTAGTGTTAGGCTCCTAACCTGTTTTCTACATTTTTAGTATGAAATCAAATAATGAGCTATTCTTATTAACAGATTGTGGTTTACCAATAGCAAAAAGTGAAATGTTATACATTGGTTCTTTTAAAACAATTTTTTTATTCTTCTGTCATATTTGTGAAAAATTAGTAATTTTTCTGCAGTTTTACATGTCAGTGAATGACACACAGAGCAGCTTATAACTTGAAAAGCTTTTAGATCAGAAAAATTCCTCAAGTTCACATTTATTCAGAAAAACATTTAAATGCTTACATATGTGCATAACTGTTCTGGGCAACTAGAAAAGCAATATATCAAATTTAGATTTTTTTGAAATTCCCTATTTAATTTCATGTAATTTGAGTAACTAAAAATTTACTAGAAATGTTAATTTTAAATATTGTGCTTAGTGCTTTGAATGAATGAAATGTAGTTTTTTCCTGATTTTTGTTGTACTTGGAGAGTTTTCATTTTGTCCTTATTTCCCTGCAAACCATGTTCTCATAGCATTTAAATTAGAATTTTACAAACCCAGAGTCAGTGTATAGTGTTGCAGTTAAAGGAGTTTATATTTTCACAGCTCTCTTTTGCTTAATTTAAGTTCCTTTTTCTAAGATATTTCAAGATTAATTTTTAAAATACTTTTTGCCCATTTACATTCAGGATTTTTAAAAAATAGATCAAAAGTCTATGTTGCAATACCAACTAAAGATAGATTCCTTGACAAGAGTATCTTACAATATTTGGATTGAAGAGTTGTCACATTATTTTCATCTGTCTTTTAAGTTATGTGGAAGAGTGAAGTGTTGATTGTGTTACTACTCATAAAAATTGATGATCTAAGTAATCATTGTGAATCTGAGCAGCCTTTATACCTCTGCCTTTACTTGATTCAGCTTATCTGGAAGGAAATTTACTCTTTTATTTTGTAAAGACATTTATTTAAATTCATTTGGAAATTAAATTGCCTGCATATTGCATTTTAAGACTTTTTAATGTGTTTTAAGAGCACTTGTGCAAATAATTGCCATCAACTTAATTTTTTTATGCAGTTATCAATTCTTCCAAAGCTATTTAAGGAATGCTAAAGGTTTTAAATTTTTATTAATGAGCTGATTTCAGATTGAAATGTTTTCCAAGAAATTTAAATTTGAAGCAATTAATGATTGTCTTGGTAAAATAAAAGACTTAAAAGACTATTTTGGATGGATTTCTAATAACTTAATAAGGCATCGAGCAGTTGGCAGCTGGATTAGTATTCCTGAACAGGTAGCTGTAAAAAAGCAGTGGGTGAAATATTTTAGTAATTTAGCTTGATGTTAACAGATTTAAGGGGAAAACCTGACTATAAAACTAATGATCTTTTTTCTCCTGATAGTATTGGAATATTTTTCAAGCTGTAGATACTGATGATTTCATATATTTTGTAAAAATCGGGCATAGAAGCTAGTCAGATTTATTTGTAATATTGGAGGCAAACTTACTTTTAAACTTTTTTTTCAGCTTTGTAGCTTTGGGTTAGGCATTATGAATCTGGAAGGTATAAATTTGTCTAGAAAGATCTAAAAATTTATTTTAGAATATATTTGTAAAACTACCTGAAAATTTTTTATATCTAGGAATTCAATTTTACAAGAAATATTTGGAATATTTTAAAGAATGTAGACAAAGCACAACAAATAGGAAAATAATTTTCCCTTTGAAATTTTTGGTTTTTATTATGAGGTAGTGTTGTAAAACTTATTTTCAATCTCAAATTGTGATTTTTTAAATCTTTAGTTGCTGTGATGCTCATTAAAATATTAGCCGTAAAAAGTTTTATGAAGTATAGTATCAGCTGTGTAATTGCCCTTAATGCCAAGATTTTTAGTATTCAGAAAACCTTTTATCAAATTTATATAAGTACTTTTTAATTGTCCTGGATTTGGGTTAGGAAGTATTTATGAAATATGTATTATTTAAACTTTATATCTAAATGTTTCAAGTTGGACAGACTGATGCTAATGATAATGCCATGGTTTTGGATAGAGATTATTTTGAATTCCAAACTCTGTGCTATATTATTACTTGAGGCTTCTATTGTCATGAAATCATAGGATCTAGAATAGGAGCAACCTCAGAGATAAAATTTGCAATTTTTAGGCTGCCTTTCTAATTTTAAATTTCATGAATGTACACTTCTCCAGCCCTTACATGATAGTAGTTGTTGATATTCTTAGCATCTGGTAATTGGGAAAATACAGAAAAGCTACTGTCACTCCTGTAATCTTTTAAATTGATTTATATTTGTTAATCATAGCAGTATCTACAAACATTAAAAGTAGCATTAGGTAGACTGGGTGAAGCTTGCCTGTAATCCCTGGCACACTGGGCAGGTTGAGGCTTGCAGATTTGAACTTGGTAGTTTTGAGTTGCATTGGGCTAGGTTGATCAAATGTTTGTACTAAATTAAGTTTCCTTGGGAAAGAGGTGGTGGTATCTAATCAGTTTGATTAAAGGTTAGAATCTGAGCAGTTCAAAGATCCTATGATAATCTGTATTGATATCCATTTATGAGTAGTCTCTTATTTGAGTTAGGGTCTCTCAGAGATCTATGAAGACCTCTTTCTTTTTCTCTTTTACGGTTGTACTTCAAGTTGGCTGAGATAGGGAGACCCACTCTCAGAAAAGGAATAACAGATTTCATGGATCAGCCATTTACGTTTAGAGAAGTTTAATTAAGTTATGCCAAATCATTTTGCCTATTTGATTGGAGCTGAATAAAGATCAAAAAGATAAATTTTAGTGTGTTTATTAATTTGGATATTCTTTTCACTGACCCTGTAACTCTTAGCATCTTAGGCTTATAGATTGGGTACCATTGATACAGTTTAAATACCTTTTACAGATGAAGAAACAGATCCAGAGAAATCCAGTGATTTGCCTGAGGTAACCATACTAGTTGCTCTTCCCAAAGAGATGATAAAGATTTGCAACCATTTTTTGGAAACAAACAAAAAAAAGTATGTGGCAAGCTTTCTTCTAGATTTTGAAATTACAATTAGTAATATTTTTTTTTAATTGTTTAGATATTTTATTTCTACAAAGAATTTTTTTTTTTTTATTTTTTTTTTTAGTGTGACAATTGGAGTTAAGTAATTTGCCTAGGGTCACATAGCTAATAAGTGTTAAGTGTCTGAATTTAGGACCAGTGCTCTATACAATGCACCATTTAGCTGCCCCCCCAAATATCTTCTTGACTTTGTTCATGTTAAAATTTCAAGGCAGTTGATTTCAAAATTCAACAGACATTCAACAGCAACCGTAATGCTAGGATCTGTTGATTGTTTTATATCAACATAAAAAATAAAACTTTATTAATTTCTATTATGATTTTGGATGTCCTACCTTTTCTAGGCCTCATTTTCCTTTTCTCTGAGATGAGGGCTTTAGATCAGATTTGTTATTGTTAGAACAAATTAGATGGTCTTTGTTTAGTTAAGCTCTAAATCTTTCATCTTGGTGATCCTGTGATTTGTTATCCTTGGAGGGGCATTACACAATCACTTCCTTTTTTTATTTGTTTGTTTTCAATCAGTAAGTCAATCTATGAGCATTTGTACAATGCTTATTATGTGCCAATATTGGCTATACATTCTGGAAGTACAACTTTCTGATCTCTCTAAATTCAATTAGTTGTCTCTTTCTTCCTATATTATGTGACATAATGTAATGGTAATTAACAGACCCGAATTCTAAGATTGGCCTTGTGACCAACATAATCTTGACCAAGTAGCCTCAAATACCTTGGAATTCAGTTTCCTTCTCTGTCCTGTTGACTAAGTTCCCTTCCAAATCTGCAAATCTGTGAGTAGGTAGGTATGTACACATTTCTCTTCTTTGTATGCAATTTGTCTGAGGTAGATATTTGTCAAGTAGAGTGTAAGCTCTGTTGGGGGCAGGATATTCTTTCCTTTTTCTCCCTCCCTCCCTCCCTCCCTCCCTCCCTCCCTCCCTCCCTCCCTCCCTGCCTCCCTCCCTCCCTCCCTCCCTCCCTCCCTCCCTGCCTCCCTCCCTCCCTGCCTCCCTCCCTCCCTGCCTCCCTCCCTCCCTCCCTCCCTCCCTCCCTCCCTCCCTCCCTTCCTTCTTTCCTTCCTTCCTTCCTTCCTTCCTTCCTTCCTTCCTTCCTTCTTTCCTTCCTTCCTTCCTTCCTTCCTTCCTTCCTTCCTTCCTTCCTTCCTTCCTTCCTTCCTTCCTTCCTTCCTTCCTTCCTTCCTTCCTTCCTTCCTTCCTTCCTTCCTTCCTTCCTTCCTTCCTTCCATCCATCCATCCATCCATCCATCCATCCATCCATCCATGCAATTGGGGTTAAGTGACTTGCTCAGGGTCACACAGCTGTTAAGTGTCTGAGGGCATATTTGAACTCAGGTTCTCCTGACTTAAGGGCTGGTGCTCTATTCACTGCATCACCTGGCAACCCCGACAAGTGCCTTTTCTAAGTTTTAGAGCTTCCTCTTTCTTCCCCATATTCCTGTCCCCTCAATAGTACATATTCAGTTTGTGCTAGTTGAATTGAATTCTATTTTTAAATGTGATTAAAAGGTTATCTTTTAATTCCTCAATTTAAAATTTTAGAATTGATGTGATCACAGGTATACAAATAATGTAAGGCATAAACTTGGCTTCATGGAAAAACTGCTTCATAACTATAAGGAAGAATTCTCTCACCAATAGGTAAAATTAAATCTCCAAATTAGGTAAATTGTTTTACGTAAGTGCCAACAATATGAAATGAATTAAAGCTAGTTTAATAGTTTCAAGCTTTTATTATTTATAAAACACTAATTTTAAATTGCGGGATTTTTTTGGATCAGTGTGTTCTCTGATCATAATTGGGCAAAGTCGAACTAAAATGCTTAAAAAATTATTTGTGATTCTTTAAAAATAAATATATGTTTACTATAGCTTGTTATTGTTTTTGTTCTTTTGCAGTTGTCATTGAGTCATTGAAGCAACATCCCAAATATTTAAGTTTCTTAAGTAATGTATACAGTTATTTGTTTGATGTATTGTGTATTTGTCTAGAGATTACTAAATTCTCTCTGCCGTTATGGATATTTATTTGGAAAAAAAAATCCCTTTCACTTGTACACAAAATCTAGATTTTAAATTACTATGTATCACTACAAAAATGAAGGAAGCAAAATCTACTTAAACTTTTGTTATTGTCAGTTTAAGTTTATTGTCCTGAGATTTCATGTCTTGAATTATAATGATTGTTAATTTAATTTTATTTTCAGACAGGATTATTAAAGATTTATTGTAGTTCAGTTTTAGTTTAGTTCAGTACTGAGTGTCAACTAAGCATGAAACCTCTTGTCTTAATTAAATTATTAAATATCAAAATGTATTTCATATTTTAAGTTTTATATTAAATTAGAATTAGTTTGAATATTTACAGTTCTGTGAAAATAATGAAAAATTTTTTTTTGTTTGTTCCTATTTAGCTAACATAACACTACACAGTGAAATAATGGTCTGCTAGACTGCTAAACAAGCATCCAGTTTCCACAATGCCTGTGCAAGCTGCTCAGTGGACAGAATTCCTGTCCTGTCCAATCTGTTATAATGAATTTGATGAGAATGTGCACAAGCCCATCAGTTTAGGTTGTTCACACACCGTTTGCAAGACCTGCTTAAATAAACTTCACCGAAAAGCATGCCCTTTTGATCAGACTGCCATCAACACAGATATTGATGTGCTTCCTGTAAACTTTGCACTTCTCCAATTAGTTGGAGCCCAGGTAAGATGTAAAGTTTTACTAATTATTGTTTTAGCATTATATAAGAAGTAGCATCAGAGTTAAAGCCTTTGAATTAAGATAGATTTGTATATGAATTCCCCCTTACACTATTTTTTTGTCTTTGTGAGAGTCTCATAGAACCTGTTTCTCTATCTTCTCCTATGGGGATACTTGTATGTACTCCAAACTCTGTAGGGTTATTGTGAGGAAGGAACTTGGTAAATAATAAAGCATTTAAAAATATTAATTGGTAAATGTTCCATAAATTTTGGTTTAAAGGAAAACATTTTGCAAAATTTGAAATTCATAGAAAGTATTAGCAATTAATCAGTTTTTTTGAAAAAGCCATTCCCTTCTGGTTCTAAATTTCCTTATTTATAAAATAAATGAGTTGAGAGTAGATGATCTTAGTTAATTTGCATCTATTGATACTGTGATTTGACTTTACTGTTAGAATTATATTTTATGCAGAATAAGATTATCATTTTATGTGTATACATATACATATATATATTTACATATGTATATACATGTACAGAGAGAAAGAGAGGAGAGAGGGAGGGAAAGAGGAAGGAAGAAAGAGAGAGCATTCAATGTATTGAAGCTGTATTTATGAGAAGTTTCCCTTTTTAGGTACCAGATCATCAAACAGTAAAATTAAGTAATCTAGGGGAGAATAAGCACTATGAGGTTGCAAAGAAATGTGTTGAGGATTTGGCACTCTACTTAAAACCACTAAGTGGAGGGAAGGGTAAGTTTCTTAAAAACTATGTCTCTTGGTGGGAAGGATTTGATGGGAAATTATTAATGTTGGAAATCTAGTTTTGATGATGATGTAAAATGATGAAAATCTTGAAATCAATTTGACAGAAGATCCATTTCTCTTTTTTAATGAGAATCTAGAGTATTATTTTATTTATTCTTTATTTTATGGAATTTATGGGAAGATTTAAACAGGAAACAGCTTGGACAGGCATAGAAGGTCTGCTTCATTGCAGGAATTTTTCATATTGATGAGAATTCAGATTCATCAAAATAAGCACAACCACAAACCAAATAATAGGAGAAATATTCATATTCAGTTGCACTAATTATATTTAATTAGAATTCTGTTGAGCTTAGATTTCTTCAGTTAGGTAAGGATACTGTAGTCCAGTCTTCAGCCTTTACTTGCTATTTATATAAACTTCAGGTCATTTAATCTCTGATCCTTTGTTTCTTCATCTTTAAAATGTAATTTAGATTATATTATGTATAAGATTTATTTTGAGGAAAGCATTATGCCGACTTCTACTATGAGTTGCTATCAATATTTTCATCATCTTGTTAATGAGATATATTTTTGGCCTTTAAGAAATAATTAGAGAAGTATGAAATATGATCCCTTACTCAAGGAATTTAAAAGTGCTGTAGTTTGTTAGTTACATTGCTTTTAGATAGGATTATATGATAGATTCCAAAAGACAAATGATTTGTATTTAAATGAAAAGATGAATTTATAGCTGCCATTAGTAACTAATAACTGATAACCAGGTAGACTGTGTTGTCTTTTTATGTATGATTATTAAAAGAGGTGAATTTGTCATGCAGTGAAAGTGAAGGGTAACAGATGTATAGTCTTGTTGCCTATGAAATATTAAAAAGTTAGAGGAGCATCTCCAGTATGTTGGGTAGATTCCATATGGAAGATAAATGAAAGCAAAAGCACTTGGGATCTGAAAACTTGGATAAGTTTATATTGGAGAAAGGATCCATATTGAGATTACTAATCTATCAAAGTACCTGCTATTAATGGAGCTAGATAGAACACATTTTTTGGTCTAAATACAATAAAATATGACTTGACTATCATATGCATATCAGAACCCAAATTGTCTTGATGAATCTAAAGTGTGTAACTGTGCCCAAACTATCAGAAAGCAGGTATTAATTATAAGCAGAGGATATAGAGAGAGTTGAAATAGTACCAAATTGGGGGGGGTCTCACATGTGGAACTGTGGTCAAATCATTACTGTTTCCTGTGCCTCAAAATCTGTGTTTGTAAAATGAAAAGTTTGGACTAGATGGATTTTACATTTTCTTTGTGCTTTAAGTCCTATAAACCATAAGAGTTTTACATCAGTACTATTGTAGGATGTGAGTAAGAAATGAACATACTGAGGAACTATAGCTCAATTAAAGAAATAATGAAACATACTTAAAAAAAAAATTTTTTTTACTATTTTCCTCCCAATATTACTTTATTTTTCCAAATACATTCCAAATTGTATTTTCCAAATACAAACAATAATTTTCAGCATTCATTTTTCTAAGACTTTGTGGTTCAAATTTTCCTCACTTTCTCCCTTATCTCCCCCTACCTCAAGACAACAAGCAGTCTGATATAGACTATATATTTACGATCCTTCTAAATATATTTCCATATTTGTCATGTTGTACAAAAAAAATCAAACTAAAAGAAAAAAAAAACATGAGAAAGAAAACAAAAAAGTGAAGTACTGTGCTTCAATTTACATTCAGTCTCCATAGTTCTCTCTGGAGGCAATTGGCATTTTCCATCCCAAATCCATTGGGATTAATCATTGAGATTGAGCCAAGTCCATCATAGTTGACCACTAATCTTGTTATTACTGTGAGCCATGTGAAACATTTAAAAAAAAAAATCTTCAACTTATCTTTACTTTTAAAAGTTTGAGTCTTTTGGTTTCTCTTTTTTGAAAGGTGTTGCTAGTTTGAATCAGAGTGCACTGAGCCGTCCAATGCAAAGGAAACTGGTGACTCTTGTAAATTGTCAGCTTGTGGAAGAAGAAGGTCGTGTAAGAGCTATGCGAGCAGCACGATCACTTGGGGAAAGAACTGTAACTGAATTGATTTTACAACACCAGAACCCTCAGCAATTATCTGCCAATCTATGGGCTGCCGTCAGGGCTCGGGGATGCCAGTTCTTAGGACCAGGTAATTGTTTAGAAAAACTTCTTAGAGAACACAATTACTGACAGATTTAGAGGTGTATACTTTCTTAAATAATTTTCAACTTTGCCAGGGGACATCAAATAATTTTCTGATGTGCTTGTTCAGTCCAAAGTAATTCAAAGGAATTTCTGTAATGCATTGTCAGATCATATTTATTAAAATATCATGCACTTCATTATTTTGTCTATTCATTCATCACCTATTTTAAGGTGGACATACAAACTATTTAGAATAAGTGTCAATCAAAAGTTTTGTAATGATATACTTTTATGAATTTCCTCCAGTATCATTTTCATATTTATAGATTTATGGGTTTTGTTGAGGTAGTTTTTGAAGATAGTGAATGTTTCATTTGGATAATGTGAATCTTAAAGACAATTGGAATAAAACTTTTGGGTGTTGATGCACCTTTACATTTGTCAGCATGTAGGATAAAGTGTATATATAGCTTGTAGAATTTACGAATAATAGCCAGCTTCTTGATACTTTGCTCTACTTTAATTTAAATAGAAATTAAGACTAAATACATTTCTATAATAAGAATTATTCTTGAAGTCAAGAAAACATGACTTCAGGTCCTACTTATGATGCATACTATTCATATGACCCTGATAAAGTTACTTAACCTTTCAGGGACTTACCCATCTCTTAAGACTAATTAAAGAGTCAATCTGCATTGGTTGTAGGGCCTTTCCAGTGTAGGACTTACCTATGCTGATGCAATTTTGGATCTGGATTCTAAGACACATTTGCTTTACATTATAAGTTGTATATTTTCTATGAAAATTTCAGATTTATTTCATAAGCACATAAGAGATGCAATGGATAGAGTGCTTGGCCTGGAATGAAAAAGATACGACTTCATATCTTGCCCTCAGCCACTTATTAGTTGTATGACCTTGTGTAAATCACTTAACCCTGCTTACCTCAGGTTCCTCATCTTTCTTTCTAGAGAAGGAAATGGCAAACAACTCCAGTATCTTTGCTAAGAAAACCCCAAATGAGTCAAATAAAGTTGGATACAGTTGAAATGACTGAACGACAAACCAAAGAGATAAAGAGTTTCCTTATTAAAATAGCATTTCATGGCTTTTTTTTTTTTTTAAACACCTTTACCATTGTTTGTCTTGTAAGCTTTTTATTCCCATTGATATTCAGATATTTTTAGGTGCTTAATAAAGAATAAATGAAAGTATGCTTCCTTCTTCTTTTATGTAAGTTGTATTATTATGATATCCTAACAATATTATAGCATAGAATTTTGGGTAATGAATTAACACAAATCTTATATGCTCGTCATGAGAAATAAAAGATTACAGAGTTCTTCAGTTAAAATTACTTTTATGTTTATGACTTAATTGTTTCCAGCTATGCAAGAAGAGGCCTTAAAGTTGGTATTACTGGCTCTGGAAGATGGTTCTGCTCTTTCAAGGAAAGTTTTAGTACTTTTTGTTGTCCAAAGACTGGAACCAAGATTTCCTCAGGCATCAAAAACAAGTATTGGCCATGTTGTGCAGCTACTGTATCGTGCTTCTTGTTTTAAGGTATGACACTTAAATTTAGAATGATGGCTTATGTTCATCATTTTGTTAATTTTAAACAAAAGTTGCCAAATGTTAAAAGCGAGGCATGTAAACAAGAAAAAATTAATTAAAAAAAATTTTTTTATTAGTATCTATATTTTTTATCTCTGTTAACTCAACTTTGTTTGCCCCTCCATGTCCTAACTCTTCCTTCAACTTTCCCTAAGTAAGCCAGTTTTTGCATTTCATGATATAAACAATATTTTATGCTAGTCTTATACCTCTCTGATTTGTATAATGATCTCTTTTAGTAACTGCATCCTAGAAGCTTCTTTGTTTTTTTTTAATCACTTTTAGCAATCTTTTCATTTTCATTTTTATAGTCACTGTGCATATGATTCTTGTGATTGTATATATTGTTGTTTTGCTAAGCTTGCTTTTGCCTGGATGATGCTCTCTTTTGAAGCAATATTGGAGTTTAGGAATATATACCAAAAATATTTCATGTTTCCTCACTAATATGGCATTCAATATGTCCTTTCTATTCATTGTGCCACTGAATCTATGATTCTTAAGAAAGTGATCACACCACCAAAGAGACTCCTATAAGTATAAACCAGAAGATAACACTTTTTTTTTTCAATATATGTGGGTTTTTTCCCCCCACTAAGATTTAACCCTGAATTGTGGTGTGATACCTTTTTTAAATCATAAAATTTTGTACATTTCTTGTGCTCTTGTAGTGTGTTACAGAATTTTTTCTTTTAATTATGTTTTAATTGATGTCTTTTGTTTTTTCCATGTTTCTTTCATCTACTTTCATTTTCCCCCTTTCAGTGAGCAATTTTTAAAGAAGAAAATATAAAATCAAAATCAATCTGTACTTTGAAAAAGTCTATAAATATATAGTGTTCCACATGTCCCACTTCTGTAAAAGAGTTCAAGGAAGTTTTAAAATTTTTTTTTTTAGTCACATAGCTAGGAAGTGTTAAGTGTTTGAGGACTCCAGGGCTGGTGCTCTATCCACTGCACCACCTAGCTGCTCCTCTTTCTTACTTTTTTTTTAAAGAGAAATATTTGTTCTTTATAATTTTGAAACATTACTTTTAATTGTTTTGTGGTTGTTTCTATTTATATTATTGTCACTTTGCCTATTTTTACTGTTGAAAACATGTACAATGCAACCTCC
This sequence comes from Sminthopsis crassicaudata, assembly GCF_048593235.1. Taxonomy (NCBI): domain Eukaryota; kingdom Metazoa; phylum Chordata; class Mammalia; order Dasyuromorphia; family Dasyuridae; genus Sminthopsis; species Sminthopsis crassicaudata. The sequence goes on along the minus strand of NC_133618.1, from coordinate 464,878,421 downwards.
TGCCTTTATAAAGGAGTGAGGTGGAACTCTCTTTTTGTATCTCTTTAAAGCCATGTTTGCTCTTTAAAATTTTTCAATTTTTTTTCAAAAAAATTTTTGTTGTTCTTTCTATATAGATGGTTGTAATTATTATGTTTATTGTTTTTATAGGCTCTGTTTTGTTTACTTTTTTTTTTTTTTTTTTTTTTTTTTTACTCATTTCATGTAGAAGTTCAATATTTTTGCGTTCATCACATTCATCGTTTTTTAGAGTAGTATTGTTGAGGTTCAGAATGGATCCTAAAAGGTTGAGTTTTTAGACCTGTGTAGCGAGGTGTCTTAAAAGCATTTGCAGGCTTGAGCCTATCTCTCAAGTCAAGGAGCAACTTTTGGTGTAATTGTAAAGCCAATTTAAGCTGGCTACGTTCCAAAAGAATTTAGCAAAGAACCAAGAATAAGAAGACTAATTTATCTGGTCAGTGATATTGTAATTTTATGGCCCAGAGGTACAATTGAGGAGTGGTCTATTCACCTTGTTTCAGGAACTTGGTTATCTCTGACTAGCAGATTATCTGTCAGTTTGTAATATTTGTTGACCAACAGATAGTTAGAATATTAGCATTCTAAGGTCAGAGGGCCTCAGGATCACAAACACAGCTTCCCTAAAATCTAAGGGAACAAATATTATTATATTCCTAGGCCAGAAGACTTTTACAAAAATCATTGACAGACAGATTGCCAGAACAATTCCAAGGTCAGGGGAACTTTGGGATTACCAATTCCAAAACCAGAAGACTTTAGAATCGCTGACAGATTGTTAGAGCAGAAGGACCCCAAGGTCAGGGGGTCCTCTATTACTGTCTCCCCTAGAAGCTATATTCCTGTAGTATTATTTCGTTATATTCACATATCACAATATTTTTTAGCCATTCAGTTGATAGATATTTTGCATCCAATTCTTTGCTGTCATGAAAAATGAAGATATAAAAATTTTTATATATGAGAACTTTATCAGTGACCTCCTTGGGATATGTTTAATAATGAAATCTCTGAATCAGAGGGTATAGACATTTTAGTTACTTAATTTGCAAAATTCAAATTGCTTTCCAAAATAGTTGTATTGATTCATAATACCAACAATACTATACTTCTTTCTATAATCCCTTCAACATTTTCTTGTTTCTTGTGCTTTTGTTATTTTGTATGTACACAATACCTATTCTATGCTTAAGCTTGCATATCATACTCTGCTACTTTGTAAGTAGCACAAGGATAGGAACTATCTAGCATACCTAGCATAATGTTCTCAATAATTTCTGGTTGAATGAATTGAATGAGTATGATTGACCTCATCATTCAACTGAAATTGCTCTCTTGAAAGTTACCAATGATCTCCCTCCCCCCAATTATATATTCTCCTCCTACCTCCCATATCCTAGCTCCTCCTTGAGGGGGGGTGGAAATACAAAAACCTTGTAGACAGATAAATTTAGTCAAGTAAAATTAATTCCTACTTTGGCCACAATCAAAAATGAGTCTTATTTTGTTTATTAGTATACCAGTTCTCTGTTACGATGTTAGCAGCATTCTTCATCAGTTATTCAGTATTCTGGAGTGATTGTTGATCATTGCATTGGTTAGTCTTTCATTCAAAATTGTTCCCTTTTACAATTAATGTTATGGTATAAGTTATTTTCCTGGTTCTCCTCACTTTGTGTATCATCATGCAAATCTTCCCAGATTTATCTAGAATCGTCTCTATTTCTCATAGCATTTCATTTTCTAAGGCTTATCAATTAGAAAACAACTAAAGAAATTATGGTATATGAATGTAGTGATATACTGTTGACAATAATACCTTAATTACCAAATTTGAGTTTTTTCTCTTTGTTCTCAATTCTTCTTGATCTCTCTTGATTTGACAGTACTGAATTTCCTCTCTTCTTAAGTGCCCTCCACTTCAGGTTCTTTCCTTTGACACTTTTTTTTTTCTACCTGTCTGACTGTCCCTTCTTACTCTCTTTTGCTATCTTATCTATACCATGCCCTCTAACTTTGAATATTCTCCAGGGTTCTCTCCTAGTCCTTCATCTTCTCTATTCTTTTTCTGGGGGAAGTGCATCATCTCTCATAGATTTTTTTTCTAACTAATATGTATAACTCACCTAATTTTTTCTATATCTTATATATTTGTGTATGTATATACACATACATGCATGTATATTTCATATAATATTCATAATATACATATGTATTTTATAACAATACATAATGTATACATAAATTATGAAAATATATATGCATATGCATATCTTTCCATTTTCTATATATATGTGTATATATAAAAATATATACCAATACTTATATATCTTTCTGTATCTTCTCCCTCCCCTGGCATCTGCTTTATATCACCAATTGCTTATTGGACTTCCCCAAGACTTCTTAAATTTAACTTGCCCAAAACTAAACTCATCTTTACTTAAAAACCCACCTGTCTTCCAAATTTTACTGTTAATGTTGAAGACATCATTCTTGTAATCTTCCAGGTCTGTCCGCTCTTGATATATGCAGTCAATTGTCAAATCATACCATTTCTATGTCTTGACCTCTTCTTTTCACATAGCTATGGCCCTAGTTTATGCCCTCATCATTTCTCTCCGAGATTTTTATAACAGCTTCCTAATTAGTCTGCCTGGCTTATTAAATCTTTTTCTATATTTGTCTTTTCTATGCAGTTTTGCTAAAGTAATTTTTTTCAAAGCAGATCTTAGCATGTAATCTCCCTCCAACATCTAATGTAGTCAAACTGGCCTCTCTATTTCTTATATTCAATGTACCAAATCCATGTGTTTTACTAACTGTCCTTCTTGCCTAAAATGTATTCTTTACTACCTCATGGAGCCTCTTTTCTTTTAAAGATGTAGTTCAAGCACCATATTCAAGCACAAAGTCTTTCTTGATGCCCCATCATTGGTAGTCTCTTTCTCCAAATAACTTCTGCTTAACTATTATGTACAAAATTGTATTTTTTCACTTAATATTTATGCCATATGTATTTATCTGTATACTTGTCTTCCTATTAGAATATAAGTTCCATGTGAGTAAGGATTGTTTCATTCTTTCAACTGTTATATCTAGAAGCAAACAGTGCCTAGCACATAGAAGGATAGTTAATCAATATTTGGTAATTGATTCTAAAATTTTACTGTCACTCTTAATTGAGTTTATATTCATTTAATTCTTTAAATTAATAATAATTCATAACAATTTATTAAATATTCATAGTATGAAAACCAAAATTCTAATCAGGTACCTGGGTTCAGATCGTTCCCTCTGAGGCATATAATTTACATAACTATGGGCAAGTTATTTTAATTTTTAGTGCCCCAAGCAATTCTATAAGACATTAAGATGCAGAACAGTTGCTGATCTGCATTGGTAATAGAGTGTCCTCATAGCATTCAAATTATGAGTTTGCACCTAAAGCATATATGTGGAAAACTCATGTATTAAGAGGTTCTCATGAATCAGACTGAAACACATTACACTAAATTAAAAGTTTAATGTACTAATGATATCTGTATATTTTTTAAGAAAAGTAGATACATCACCTGGGAATCTGAAAGATTTTAATGTAAAATGTGAACGATATCTATATCATTTGAGCCATAACAGTAGTCAAATCTCACTCTTTCTTAGCAAAATAAATCATTACAGAAATTAATATAATTATACGTTTTTTTCACTTTGTGAAAAAGGCCATGTGAGTGCAGAGGCTTATACTCTTATCAGTTCTGGCATTAAGAAATTTCACTAAATTTCTATATGTTGTTAATGTGTATGCATGTACTGTTTCAGGCAGGTTTTTTTCCCCTCATTAAAGCAAAAAAAGTTGGTGCTAGTTTAAAATTTCCAGCAAATAATTATAGGCAATTTTCTGGCCCATTCTAAAAAGGTGGAATTTTTGCTTTTTTTTGTTTTCTTATAATTTTTCAGGTCACAAAAAGAGATGAAGATTCTTCTCTGATGCAGCTAAAGGAAGAATTTAGAAGTTATGAGGCTTTGAGAAGGGAGCATGATGCCCAGATAGTTCATATTGCTATGGAAGCAGGGCTTCGTATATCACCAGAACAGTGGTCTTCACTTCTCTATGGTGATTTGGCACATAAATCACATATGCAGTCCATCATTGATAAGGTTTGTGAAGTGAGAACTACTAATTTTTTTCCTTAGTTATGGGAATAAAAATTTTGAAATTCAGATTGCAGCATGACAAAAGCTATTTGAAAAGGTATTTCTCTAATTATGTTAGAGTAGTATAAAAAATTGTTTGGGAAGTCCCCATTTTTCTCATAGTCTGGATCTGCATTCAAGTCCACATTTTGTCAGTTATCTAGATGTGAACTGTTAACAGCAAGTCATTTTATTCCTTTTATCTGCAAATTGGGAATAGAACCAGTTTTACCTATTTCCTTGGGTTATCATGAGAAGAATATTTAAATATTTGAAAGCACTAGGGAAATGTGGGTTATGAATTTTCAAAGTGTCTCATGATGAAGTTTCATAGGGCAGATTCTGAGATGGGAATTAAATTCATCACTGATAATCATTCTGTGAAATCTGAAGACACATTAAAAACCTTAAGAGAAAAGGAGAAAAATAATGTGAATATCAAATAGTTATTTGTATCAAGTTGAATGCCTTAATATTTTCATTTTATCAGCTGCAGTCTCCAGAATCCTTTGCAAAGAGTGTCCAGGAGTTGACAATTGTTTTGCAGCGTACAGGTGATCCAGCAAACTTAAATCGATTGAGACCTCATTTGGAACTTCTTGCAAACATAGATCCTAATCCAGGTATTGTGAAGCAAAGCCCAATTTCTTGTAAATTTTGATTCTACCCTTTTACACAGACACTTTAATTTTTCACAAAAATGTCACTAAATTGAATGTTGCTTACATTTTTTCTTATGTTGCATCATTTTAGATGCTGTCTCACCAACTTGGGAGCAATTAGAAAATGCAATGGTTGCTGTCAAGACTGTGGTGCATGGGCTTGTGGACTTTATTCAGAACTATAGTCGTAAAGGCCATGAAACACCACAGGTGAGAGTAATATGTTTTATCTGACAATTTCTAAATAGATAATGAATCAAGCCTTTATTCTAACCCTCCTCCAGAGAGCCATAAGAAGAAAAAGAGGGGAAAAGAAAGCTTATCTTTAAAATAATTTTACAGCATTCTTTTTCTGTTGTTTGTAATTCTTTTTCAGTTATATTGTTATAGGCATTATTCATATTATTTTCTTTGTTCTACTTTATTTGCTTTGCATCAATTCATTTCTTTCAAGTGCTTCTTAATAGGCTTCTTAATCTAAATTATCTAAATAGATAATGAATGCCTGGAGTCAGGAAGACCTGGGTTCAAATATGGCCTCAGATATTTTCTAGTTGTGTGACTTTAAACAAGTCACAATCCTTTTTACCTCATTTTCCTCATCTGTAAAATGAGCTTAAAAGGAAATGGCAAACTGCTCCAGTGTCTCTGCCAAGAAAATCCCAATTTAGGTCATGAAGAATCAAACACAAGTGAAAAAGACTGAACAACCACAAAAATTAATAATAATTCTGTAAGATATGCTTCTAATAAGAATTTGTAATGTAATTCCTTCTTGTTGTTCTTCTATTCCTTCCTTACCTTTGTAGGAAACTAATTCTTTTGTGACCTTTGGTTGGTACAGTGGAAGGTGATCTAGACTCGGTATTAGGAAGATCTGAGTTAAAATCCTGCAGTTAACTTATTAACTGTGGACAAAATGCCTACCTTCTCTTATAACTTTAAAATGAATATAGTAATGTTATATCATAGGACTGTTGTGAGCAACAAATGAGGCAATATGTGTGCAAAATTTTTTGCAAAATTTTTTAAAACTACATTAATTACTACTAATAGTAGTACTAGTATTGGGAGCAATCAACAGAAGTTCTTAGCATTCATCAACAAGTTTGAAGATAGTAGGCATTCAATATATTTCAAGATATTTTTGTCTTTTTCTTTAGAGTTTTATCTTTTGCCAAAGGTTGCCAAAATGTGATTACCAGAAATATTTTATGGTATTACATCCAAATGAATTATTTGTATAAATCAATGGTTCTTAAACTTTTTAGTTTCAAGTTACTATTATACTCTCAAAAATTATTGAGTATTCCCTACCCCTTCAGCAAAAGAGCTTTTATTTATATGGGTTATATTAATATTTTCCATTTTAGAAATTAATGCGTTTTAGTATTATGAAAGTAGTTTGAACTTTGCAAATTCCTTGAAAATTTCTTGGGACCTCCAGGGATCCCTGACAACATACTTTATTATAAAAATCAGTGGTATAAATGAGTGACATGTATGGAATGGATGTACTTTATTTTTCTGTCTTGATAATTTTAAAGTAAATGAGAAAAAATGAATATTTAGTTTATTTTCTTTTTTTTTTTTTAGTAAGTTTTTATTTATCTTCATATCTAAAATTTCCCCTTTATTCTAACCCTCCTCGAGAGAGAGAGCCATAAGAAAAAGAGGGGAAAATAAAGCTTATCTTTAAAATAATTTTACAGCATTATTTTTCTGTTGTTTGTGATTCTTTTTCAGTATAGTTATTCATATTATTTTCCTTGCTCTACTGAATTTGCTTTGCATCAATTCATTTCTTTCAAATGCTTCTTAATGTGCTTCTTAATATTTATTGTTTCTTATAGCACAGTGTTAGTCTGTTGTATTCATGTACCAAAATTTGTTTGACACTTCTCAAGTGATGGACATTTATTTGTTTTAGTTCTTTCCTCCTATGAAAATTGATGCTATATTTTGTAGTATGTGAAGCCTTTTTATTATTGATCTCCTTGGTGTATATGCCTAGCTGGGGTATTTTGGGGGTCAAAGGATATAGATGTTTTGAACTCTTGATTTGCATAATTCCAAATTGCTTTATAGCATGGTTTTACTAATTTACTGTTCTGTCAGCAGTTCATCATTGTTCCTGCCTTTTCATAACATGCTTTTCCTGTAACTTAAACCTGTAATTATTATTTATCCTCTTTGCTGAATCTGAGGTACAACCTCAGAGTTGTTTTCATTTTCATTGCTTATATTATTAATGCTTTGGAACATTCTTTCACATGATTGGTAATAGTTTGCATTTCTTTTAAGAATTGTATATTCTTCTCCTTTACTACTTTATTGCGTTTTATTTTGTATAGTTTGAATTCATTGTGGGATATGGTATAAGATGTTGGTCTAAGCCTAATTTCTACTAGATTTGCTTTCTTTCTGGTTTTCCCAGCAGTTCTTTTTTTAAAAAGGGAGTTTTTTCCTAAGTAATTTATGCAGAATAAGATAAACCTGAAATTTATTGAATACTAGGTTAGTAGCTCCATTATTTGATTTTCCCTTTTCTAGTCTGTTCCATTGATCGACTTTTCTATTTTTTAACTAGTACCAAAGGGTTTTGATGTTTGCTGCTTCATAGGCTTTCCTGTTTCAAAGAAAATGATGCCTAATTTTTAAAGGAAATCTTAAGTGGGTAAGAATAATGGCTTTAAAAAATAATTCAAGTAGTACTTTTTATGGTAGCAAAAAACTGGAAATAAAGATGCCAATTGACAGAGTCTGTCTTCACAAATTGTGGTGCATGAATGTGAAAACTGTTGCGATAACTCCCTGTGCTATAAGAAATGTTGAATATGCCCACTAGAGAGAAGTAAGAGAAGACAGAATTGATATAAATTGAAGAATCAGGAAAAATAAATACAATGATTAATATAAATGGAAAGAACAAAAAAAAAGTGTTCGTTGAGTTTATATTGTCATCAACATGGTTATCTCTATTGTACAGATTACACAATCCATTTATTTATTTTATAGATGTATCTTTTCAGTGCTGGAAAACTTGTTCACTTAAAAAAAAAAAAAACAACACTATTTTTGGTTACTCCATTTGGTTTATCCATCTTCTATTCCTCATTCACAGTATGCGACCTCTCCCTTTTTCCTTCCCTTTTTAGGCTTCCTTTTGTGGTCCATTCAAGTCATCATTGCATATTATGCTGATTCAGCCTCCTTACATCTTTTCATATTTTCTGTTTCCTTTTATTTGCCCTCTTAATTTTGATTTGATATCTTTGTATTCTCTTTTCTCTTTAAGTCATCCTTCACATAGTGCCAAAATAATCTCTCTAATACATAATTATAATAATGATGTTAAAGATATAGAGATTACAATGTATTTGAGGGCATCTCAGCACCCTACACCAACTTACAACTAAGTAGAAATATTTTCTACATCTCTAACAGGTCATTTTCCAACCTGTTTGAAGAACTTCAGTGAGAGTGAATCTTTCTTACGCAGCCTATTCTTTTTTTTTTTTTTTTTTTTTTTTTTTTTTTTTTTGCAAAGCTTGAATTGTTTAAGTATTTTTCTTTACACTGAGTTTAATATAGCTACAGTTTCTTCCCATTGCTCCCACTTCTGCCCAATAGAGCCAAGCTAAGCAAATTTAATTCCCCTTTCTACATACATTGTTGATTTGCACATACAATTTAAAATCAGCTGTTATGTTCCTTTTAAATAATTTCTCCTTTAAACTTTTAAACATCCTTAGTTCATTCAGATACTTATGTGACAATAATAATAGTTAACATTTATATAGCTTTTGCTGTATGCCAAGTCACTATATTAAGTACTTTAAAAATGTTATCTTAATCTTCACAACAATCCTTTGAGGCAGGGGCCATTATTATCTCCATTTTACAGAGGAGGAAACTGAGGCAAACAGTAGTTTATAACTTGGCCATGTTTGCACAGCTAGTAAATATCTGGTGCCATATTTGAACTCAGATCTTCCTGAGTCTAAGTCCAGCACTTTAGCCACTGTTGTCCAAATAACACATTTTATATATAGGCTTAAGCAATATTGCGTGATTTGTCCTGAATCGATTAAGATTCTATTCCCTTTTTTTTGACTGCTATCTCACACTGTTGTATTATATTGCACTTACAATCCATTCAAATTTGTAAAGGATCAGTTCTCTAACCATGAAACTTTATACTGTATTTTCAATCCTATTGTAGAATTTTATATTCCAGTTTCATTTCTTCTTTCCACTAGAGTGACAGTATGGCATAATTGATATAAAACTGGCCTTCATGTCAGGAAGACTTTTAGTTCAAGTCCTGCCTTTGATACAGAATTTACTTTCCAATCCTGGGCAATCCTCTTAACCTCCAGTTAAGTGCTCCATTAAAATTCTCTTAAGATTTTATGTTATAGAATAGTTGGTGATATGAATTTATCCTCCTCAGGACTGTTCATTAGGCCTAGACTGCTCCAGACACAGTGAAGTAATTACATTCAGTTTTATTATTCTACATTGCTACTTTTGCTGTAGACTTTTGTCAGCCAGTGTGTTAGTTTTACCAAATATCATGTAATTTTCATGTAATTTTAAAAGCATAAGTAAGATTATTTTAAGTCTGTAATAAAATGTTCAAGAGCATAGGCACAAGGATTAATCCCTATGACACTATAGACCTCTTTGACTCTAACCAATTAATGAATTTTTAGGATTTAGTTTTTCACTAGTTTCAAATTCACCAAAATATATTGTGATCACCATTTTATTTGTAAACATAATATCAAAATCTTAAGTATATTATACCTATAGCATTCCTTTTTTATACTAGATTACTAATCTATCTAAAAAAGGAGGATATGAAGTTAGTTTGACTTGATTTTGAGGAAGCCTTGTTTTAGTGATCACTGCCTTTTAAAATTTTTCTTAATGTTTTCTAGAATTTTCTCTTGGGTAGCAAGTGAAGCTCACCCATTGGTTTGAAGTTGTCAAGTTCTATTGTTCTTTCTCTCTCTCTCTCTCTTTTTAAATTGGATTATTTGCCATTTAGAGTGCTCCTCTTTTGAGATCTTTCATTGATATTTGAAAACTCAGCAGCTCAAAATGACAAAAATTTGTCTAGGCTTTGTGACTTAAACTCATTGAGTACTGGGAGATAACTCTCTCTGTATAGTTTAGGTTTCTAATGATTTTTCTTCTCTTTCCCTGTCTAAAAATTATTTTACTTGGAAGAGGGGACAAAACTAAATAGAAAAAACTAAGACTTGTTTGTTTTCTTCTATATTTTGAGCAATTCCCTATCCTTTCTTTGATCCTGCTGTTACCTATTCCATAGCTTAAAATCATTTTGATTGCCTTCAGATTCATTCCAACCTCATTTTTTTTTTTTTTTCCTGGCTTTTTAGTACATTTGGTAAAATTCTGTTAAAACTGGTGATTTGTCCTATACCTATATATATTTTGAAAACCTGAGTATATCTATGAGTTCAGTCTTTCCACATTAGTCTCTTCGGGTAGACACCCTTTTTTTCTTGTTTTTTTTTTTTTTTTTTTTTAATATCATAGTCATTTCTCAGTACCTTTACTCCCATACTCACTTCACCAGTTTAACCCTCGCTTATTAAAAAAAATAGTTAAGCAAAATTAGTTGATGGTAAAACTGACTCTATTCAGTATTCTGCTTCTGTAATCTTCCAGTCCTCTGTAGCTGTTCTTAAGAATCAAAATAGGTTATCATAATTAAATTGATCTTGACTACCTTTTTAATGGTTTAATTTATGCTCATTGCATATATTGTTGTTGTTCTTGTGCTTATTTTTACTTTCCATCAATTCACACGGGTCCTTTCATGTCTTTTGGAATTTCTGTTTGCTATTTTACATGTTATAATAATAAGATTATAGTATAATAATTCCATTATGCCATTTAGCACAGTTTGTTCAGCCACACCCCTGTCAATGCTTAGCAACACCTTCGTTTTCTGTATGTGACTGGAATTGTGTTCTTGAGCTTGCCATTTGTCTTGGGCCAACTTCCCCTGTAAAATATTTGGCCTTTGGATCCTACTTACCTTTCAATTTTGAAATCTATTTTCCCCAGATCCAAGATACATGGGGAACTGTGCATTGTTTTTTTCTATCCTCTGTAATAAACTGTGATGCAATGGCTTCCCTCATCTCCTCCATTATTTCTTTGATTTTATTTTTATTGATTTTTTTTTTTTGCGATTTTAATTTTCCCAGTATAATATAAACCATCCCCGAGATCTGGGTCTTTTAATGAATTTTATTTAAAAAAAAAGGGGGGGGGAGTTAATGAAAACTAATCAACTCATGATCAAGTCAGATGATATGTTCTGTACTCTACCTCCATGTTCTCTTACCTCTATAATAAAAGGAGATAGATTCTCATATTTCTTCTTCAGCATTTAACTTGATTATTACATAGCATTTTTTTTTTGTTCTTTCCATTTATGTTATTGTAGTTGTATATATTGTTTTTTTGAATCTGTTTATTTCACTTTGCATCTATTCATATAAATCTAACTCTGTCTACCTTTGTTCTTACTACAGCAAAGTGATACTCCATTACATTCATGTACTTGATTAGGTTTTTGGTCTCATTAATTCAGTAGCTTGCAACCAATATAGATTGCAGTTCTTTTATCCCTTCCTATCTTATATGAATCATTCATATTTCTCCCAAAATTTGACAAGGGTATCTATCCAGCATGATTTCTGTTTGTTTTTTTTTTCTTTTTCTTTTTTTATGTCTTGATGATACTAGTGGAATACTATAATTTATTTAGTTATTCTCCAATCATTAGGCATCTAGTTTGTTTCTATTTCTTTTCTAGTACAAAAAATATTACTATAAACATCTTGGTGCATATTGGATATTTCTATCTTTGATCTCCTTTTATTTCCATATTTTATTTCTACTTTACTAGTACTACTTTGCCTAGTGCAAAAAGTATTACTATAAATATCTTGCTATATATTAAATCTTTCTATCTTTGATCTCCTTTTATTTTCCTGTTTTTCATTTTATTTCTACTTAAGCTCTTTCTTGCTGGTCAGCCTCTGATCCATAATAGAAATTCCTCTTGTTGGTTCCTCTGCTTTTTTAATGGATGAAATAATCATTTAGTCTAATAACACATTTATTATCTATTTTGCTTTTGAAAGGGAGAAAGCTTTGGGTTAAAGGGAGAGAGGGTGTCCTCTGTTGCTATAGGGTCATGTACTCAAATCAGGTGTTTGAAGTTTCCCAAATTGTAATTGTTCCTTTTGTCTAGGTAATCAGTATTTTGCTCCTAGAACAATACTGTTGTTTTTGTTTCCTGCTTCATTCATCTAGATGCTCACCACCATATTCATCCCCCGGCTTTTGGATTTTTTCTTATAAATACTCTTTAATATAGAATGCTACTCTCCCCCTTGCTTCTCTCTTAACGTATGCTGTTTGTTTTAGAATGAGGGGAGGGAAGCCATGGGAGGTTCAAAAGATTTGGAATAGCTGCTGTGGAGAATAGAATAATGAGTACTTTGGGAGATATAGAAGGATTGCCTAGCAATGAGAGTCCAGTAGAGGTTGTGTAACATAAAATTTATAGTGGACTCAATCAGAATGATTGGATGATATTCTCTACCTTCATTTAGCAACATTTTTTGTATGAACAAAAGCAGTAGGTGGTGAAAATCATCTGGGAATGAGGCTTGATAGTGTAGTTGAGTATATAAGGCAGCCAAGGATTTAGGAGGACAATATAATGCATGGTTCACCAAAAGTTCAAGAAGAGGAAAAGAGTGACTAATGCAGGAATAATGGCATAAGAGTAAATAGGGGGATTGAGGGATTAGAGGTCATGCTATGTTTAAAGAGTAGGTTTTGGTAAAGAAAGGCAAGGAAGAGAAGTAGAATGCAAAAAATAAAATAAAATTGGATAAAAGGATTCCAGAGTTCTTGAATATAGAGGTGGTATATTTGTAGGTCTTGGCATGACTAAATGAATGACTAATTTTTGTTTTGCTGAGATTGAGTGGAGGAGTTAAGTCATGGGAAATTAACATGTTGAGGAAACCAGTAGTTAGAATTTTTGAAGGAATATCAATTGTATATCTCAGTCCCCAGTAATGAGGATGGGAGATGCAGAGGAGAAAAAGATTATAAAACCAGGTACTGAAGTAATGGAGAAACTTAGTTGCCCTCTTATGGGCAATATTTAGCTTATCACTCTTGCTTTTAAACTGTTCCACTAAGAACTGAACAAGATCTACTCTGTGTTCCAGCCAAACTGGACAACTACTTTTTATGGTATCCTATCCTGCTTTCTTCTTTCTCTGAATTTACATAAATGTCTTCTATTCCTAGGATGCAGTCATTCCTTATTTGTGTTTGTTGAAATCGTTGTTGTTATTCAGAGTTAGGAACATTTCTCATTCTTTGCTGATGCCTACACTGAAAGTATAAAAATATCTTGTATTTTCTATTTTCCTATAGTATTTTGTCTGGATTTCTTCTTTGTTCTGTTTTGTATAATACCATTAGATTATAATTTCTTGATGGCAGGGACTATCTTTTTGCCATTTTTATATCTCTAGCACATAGTAGATAATTAATAAATGTTGTTTGACTTGACTGATAGTGTTCTGCATCTCGTAGGTGCTTGATAAATATTTGTTAAACTTAAATGAACTTTTAAGATTCACAGCTGTATCACATAACTTGAAGAATACTCATTTATAATAGGTACTTTTATTGTTATCAGCTCCTTCGGATCATTGAAAATGTCATGCAGTTTGATATTTTATGTTTTAGGTTTTTTTCCTCTTTTTGACTTTGAGCCCAGCCTCTTGTCTATATATAGTACCTGTCCCAGATTTAACTCACATACATCTGTCCAATTGCCTGTTTTATCTTGACAGTATTCTTCATATCTTCTCTCCCCTCCCCGTTCACCCCCTCCAATTTTGGCCAGTCCAAACTCTTTCAAGCAACAATGATCTCTAATTGATGAGATACAGTAGTTTGCCTAGATAATCGGCCTCGGAATCTGCATCTGTCATGTTTATATCAAAATATTTGGAAATGTTTTTCTTTTATAGCATCTTTTATAAATTTTAGGTTTTGTTGTTTAAATGTTCAATATTTTGTTTTGATTGTAGTAGAGAATTTTAAGTTGATAAAGAAATGATATGCTTTAATGTTTGTGAGATTCTTTGTGTTTTTTTTCCCCCCAGTACATAGTTAGGACATTTGAAACAATTTGAGCTAATCTACAAAAGGTTGTCTTTAATGACTCCTGTTCTGCAGAGTGGGACTTTTCTTGTAGTTACCTAGCAATAGAGGAACTGAGTGATTCACACATTTAATGAGAAAATTTAGTTAAGGATACAATTTAAAAGAGCTTACCATCCAGAGATGAATAGTAACTATTCTTTCCTTTCCTGTAAATTTAAACAGTATTGGCATCTTAAATGCAATCACTTTTTATTTTTCTTTTTTAGCCGCAGCCAAATAGCAAATATAAAACTAGTATGTGCCGAGATCTGCGACAGCAGGGGGGGTGTCCACGAGGAACAAATTGTACATTTGCTCATTCTCAGGAAGAGCTTGAAAAGTAAGTATGAGAAATTTACCTTATGGTGGGTCAGAGTACTGCCTTATAGTTATAGAAATATAATAATCCATTTGTTAATTTTGTGACAGATTTAGAAGATACAGATAATCTCACTTTATAAATGCTTTAGATTACTAAATTTCTATTTGCCATTTGCCCAAGAATTAAATAAAATGAATGTCAGAAAATATTTTGGAATCTTTTTCTCTATTGCTATCTGTATTTTGATACCATAGTTGAATCAGGGCCAGCACTTCCATTTAATTAAACATGAGCACGCTTCTTGTTCGAAGAGTTACATAAAGAATCTGTCTTTTTAAAAATTTTTTTGTTGGTTTGAGGACTTCTTCTACCAACTTAGGTAACTTGTGACTTGGAAGATGATCTTTTAGAGTTACAATGAAAAATTTGTGAAGAATATATAGGATTTAGTTGTCAACCCAAATTTCACTATAAAACAAGTAGCCTTTTCTGGAAGATATACTTGAACTGTTCAAAGGTCCCATTGGTCCCATCCAGTTTTTATCTTCGAGGGAAAGCCTGGAAGAGGTCTTTTTAGTACTATTTGTTCTGTCCCCATCAGTACCTCACTATCCCTAATAGGCTGTTCAATGTATTCTTAAACCATAGTCTGTGCAGTCAGCTCTGAAATACATAAATAGTGTGCCAGCAAATAAAGGCAGATATTCCCATATTGCTGTCTTATCAATAAAATATGGGTTTCTTTTCTTTTTTTTTTTTTTTTCCTGGCTCCCATATACTTTATTCCTGAACTCTTCAGTTATTTCGGTAGCCATTTATTAAGTATTTAGTGTATTCCAGGAACTATTTATAGATGTTGACAATGTAAAGACAAAAAAATGAAACAGCCCTTGCTCAAGAAGCTTACTTTCTTTAAAAATAAAAAAGGGGGGGTGACAGCATGTACATATATAAGAATACTTATTTTAAGTAGAAAATAAATTCAGCATCTAGTAGGGAAGACACTGGTAACTGAGGGAATCAGGAAAGGTTTTATAAGGGAATTAGTACTTGAGCTTAGTATTTGAAGGTAATTATTCTATGATAATGGAGTGAGAAGGAGAGACATTCTAGGACAAAACAGGTAGGAGATCGAGTAACCTATGAGGAAAATAAGGTGGTCAGTTTTGCTAGACCAGAGTGACAGATCACACTCTAGGCAGGTGATCACTGTGGAGTGAATCAGATTAAAATATAATGAGAAATGTTTAATAAAGAAATAAAAATAAAATAAAAAATAATGTTAATTTGTGGTTTTTTTTGAGTCTGCTTAAGTAGGGATTTATTTCCATTTGAGTTTGACATCCTTGGGTAAGATTATTGAGGGTGAGAGAATAACATGATTAGGATAAGAAATATTATAGTTAGGTTGTGAAAGGCTTTAAATGTCTGAAAGAGAAGTTTAGATTTCATCTCATGCATTTATGGAGCCTTTAACTTTATTGAGTCTTAATTAGTGCTTTTTTCAGACCTTAACTTAAGAAAAATCAGTGGCAGACATGAGAGGAGGATGAATTGGAATGGGGACAGCCTTGAGTCAGGAAAGCCAATTAGGAGATTCTTAATAGTAGACCTGGTGAGGGATAATGAGGATCCAGAGGTGTGGTGGCTTCATGAGTTAGTGAGATGGGGAAAGATGCTTTTGTGGCTATTTTTCTGCATTCACAGTATGTGAGAGGGAATTCCATAAAACAACTCAGTTTGATAAACTAGAACTATGTTTTGAACAGCTTTTTAGTGTTAAAAGTTTGTTAAAATTAAATTTGTATTATATCCTGATGCTTTTTGAACAAGGGAGTGACATGGTTAGGTTTGAAATTTAGGAATATTAATTTTGCAACTATGTGAAAGATGAAGTAGAGAACAATTAAGAAACAATTACAGTAGTCTTGGCAAGAAGTAAAGATTTCTCAAATTAGGATGGTGGTCATGAAGGCAGAGAAAAGGTGATGGATGTGTTAATGTCTTAAGACATTGGATATAAAGAGAAAATGAAAATAAAGAGTTGAGGATGACTTTAAATCTTGGTAACTAGAAGAATAGTAGAACCCTCAGTAAAGATTAGGGCATTAGGAAAATAAATGTGACTTTTGGGAAAAGATGAGAAGGTTTCAGACTTGGTTAGTTTGAGATATTTATGGAACATCCAGTGAGAGATATATATTGTAAGTACATAATGTTGATATATAACTGGGAGCTCAAAGTTGAGTCTGAGACGGAATATATTATGGATACCCGTGAGAACTTGATACAACTCTCTTGAGTGACATACAACTTACATTTTTAAAGACTGTTTTTCTGTAACTTGCAGAAATATTACATCACCAGAAGAATATTGCCTTTTTTCTAGGGGAATAAAAAAATTATTTATACAGAATTTTCTGAAGGCATTTCAGCCTTTCTTTCTTCCCTTTCAAATTTGGGCCCATTTCATTGCCCATTCCCATTATATCTAAGTCATAGGGACAAGCTCTGTGGTTTTACCTTCTCTTCTTATATCTTCATTTGGACAATGGACATTCTTTATCCTTTTCCTTTTTTCTTATGTGAAAAAATTCTAAACCATTTAGAATTAATTATAAATCTCATTTTAGAAAGCTTTCTCTAGAGTTAATGTAATCAATACAATGCCGTCTGTAAATGAGCTCATTTGGAGGACCTCATAAATTCTATAGGGAATCCCTTTTCCATTTGGATTTTGTTGCACATCTTCTATCACAGTGGCAAAGAATTTTGGCAAGGATATAGCTCAGCTCTGTTTTAACCCTAGATTGAAGGATAGTAATAATAATAATAATTAATCATCAAATAAAGTTATTTCTAAATAGTCTTTCAAAAAATCTTTTGTAGTTTTTATATTTTTAGAAGAAGTTTTAGAAGAGCTCTTTAGAGAGCTCTTAAGATATTTTCTTCATGGAATACAACAACTTGTTTTTTAGTAAGACAGTGAGATCTTGTATTTTATACACTTTTCAGCTACTTGTATAACTGAAAGAAGCAGTTTGCAATATATTTTTAAAAGCCACCTATTCCTTGTACTTCCAGGGATGCATTTGATGTATGTGTGTAAATTATTTAAAAAAAAAATATTCTAGGGGTGGGAAAGTAGGCATATGGATTAATACTAATTTTTTTTTCCTTTACATAAGAAAAATAATGAAGTATGTGATTTTTTTTTTTCCTACCAGCAAAGGTCTACTCAGCCTTTTCATGATCTGCTACAACTCTTCACATTTTTCTTTTTTTTTTTGTTTTTTTAAAAGCATTATTAATATCTTTCACTTATGTCATATTAATTTCCTAGCATATTCCCTTTAAGCCCTTTATCCAGTTAGTCTTTCCTTGTAGCAAATATTTTTAAAAATTCAACATTTTAACAAAGCAACCAACATGTCAGTAGTATCTGACAGCATATGTAACATTTCATATCCATTTAATGGAATAAAGTAGTTTTTCGTATCACTTTTCTAGGTATAGCTTAGCATGTCATAATTAAATTACATTCAGTTCATTTTGTTGTTTTTTTGCATTTGTGCATTGATAGTCATTAAAGATTCTTATGCTTTTTTTAACAGTTAAAATTTTTTTTACATACATTTATATGTTGTATAATTTTGTTTTCTTGGTTGTACTTACTCATTTTGCATCATTTTATCCTCTCCATGTTTTTCTGAATTCCTTGTATTTATTGTTTTTTATGTGCTAGTTCTATGCTGTTATGGGCCACCATTTGTTTACCCATTTTCTAATTGTTGAGTACTTTGCTTCCAATTATTTGCTGCCTCAAAAAGTGCTTTTTTGAATATTTTGGCACATATAGAAACAAAGTTTCTGTTTTTGATTTCCTTAATATATATATATGCCTAGAATGTCATTCCTGGATTAAAGCATAGAAATATTTTAGTTATTAAAAAAAAATAGTTGTTTTTTTTTTTTTCTCCCAATGGTTTGATTACCTAACAATTATATTAGTAGGACATAAACATAGCTTTCTTCCCTAGCCTCTCCATCATTGACTATTTCCATCTTTTGCTATTTCTGCCACTTTGGATATGAGGTAAAACCTTAGTTATTTATTCTTCATTTCTCTTTATTATTAGTGATTTGGAACACTCTTTCACATGGTTGATGACAGTATTTGATTCTTAATTTGTTGGCTGTTCATTTCCTTTGACTACATACCTATTGGGGAATATTTCTTATGTCTTATGTCTGTGTTAATATCCTTACATCATAATTTTATGTGTTTATTGGCTCTTTGATACTCTTTTTCCCCATATAAAATTCCTGTTTCATTGATTTTTGTTCTTTCAGAAGTTTTGAATTTCATTTTTATGGTATTTTCTCTCTTTAAGAATTCTTAAATAAATGTGAAAGACGCTTCCATGTCCCTCTTCCTCTCAATTAAAAAAAAAAAAAAGCGACTTTTTATATTTGTTCTTTCCCCTTGTTATTTGGTATGTGGTATAAAAATACTATATTAAATTTATTTTTCACCAAAGAGCTTCTCAATTCTCTTAAAGTTATTAAATAGAGAGGTGTAGTAATCTGTGTTCTTGGGTCTACCAAAGACTGGCTTGTTGAGTTTCATTGTTTCAGAGTTTGCTTATTATTTTTAATTTATTAGTATAATGTTATGATTAATTAATATGGCTGCTATTAGTAGATCATAATTCTATTTAAATAATAGAATGTTTTCCATATAAATCTTGAGTGTCAGTTGGTAAATTGACTCTCAGATATTTGTACACTTTCTATTATTTTAGGATAGAAACTGTTTCATTTTTGTCTTTTTAACCTTAGGACTTACCATAGTTCCTGTCATATAATAGATGCTTAATAAATGCTTTTCAATTGATTAATATTTCCTCCTGGTTTTTGTTATTTCTATATATGTGCTAAAATTTTTTGTGAGTTTATTTTATATACTGCCACTGGAACTCTGTCTTAGTTTGCTGATTTTAAATTTTTCTCAGGAAACCACTGTGTTGTATGTTAACACTTATTTTGGTTTCCTTTTGAAGGTGTTTACCCCTTTTATTCCTTTCTTTTGTCTCATTGCTTTTGCTGTCATTTTTGGAACTGTCAAATAAGAGAAAGGACAAAGAATATCTTTTGCTTTATACCTGCAAAAACTTCTAGTGTGTATCTGTTTCAAATAATGCTAGTTTTTAATTTTTTTATTTCAGAGATATATTGCTTATTACATTTGGAAATTGCCCCTTTTTTCCTAAAATTTTTAGAGTTTTCAGCATAAAATAGTTTTGTAGACTGTCAGAGTTCTTTTTTTTTATATTTGTTATAATAAAATACTTTGAGGAAGTTATTTTTATTAGGGATTATGTTAATTGTTTTCCCAACACTAAGTTATTCTTGAATGCCAATCTAATTTGGTTATAATTATTTTTGTATGCATTACTATAATAATATCTCTAGTGTTTTAAAAAATTCACATCAATAATCATTTATGAAAATTGATTTAAAATTCTCTTTTCTCTGCTTTATTCTGCTCAGATTTAGTCATAGAACCATATTTGTTTTATAGGGTGTTTGTTTTCTTAATTATTGAGAATACCATTGCATAGGTATAAATTGCTTTAAAATTATCGATAAATTTACTTATAAATCCATCTGGCCAATTTTTTTTTTTTTTTTTTTTTTTTTTAGCTCTATGTTGATTTGTTTAGTTTTGCTTTGTGAGGTTTCATTGCTTAGAATTTCTCTTTTATGTTTTCTTAATTTGAATATTTCATAATTTTTAGATAATTTTTGTTTAAAAAAATTCTTAGTTTTTGCTAGTATAATTATTTTGAATAGTAGTTTCAAGAATATTCACTTCTTTGTTTTGAATTGACTTTGCTCATTTAAACATTTTAATAATTTAATTTTCTTTATAAGGTGAGCCAAATGATTATCACTTTAATTTGGCACTTCAAAGAATAAGCTTTTAATTTTGTTTATCATTTCTGTTGTCTTCTTTTAATCTCTTTAATTTTCAAGGTTTCTTTTGTGCTTATTTTGTTAATTTGTTGGTTTTCTAGTTTTTTAAATTGAATACTCAGTTTATTAATCCTCTCTTTTTCTATTTTGTTAATGTATGTTTTCAGAGATATAATTTTTCCTCTGAGGACTGCTTTAGCTGCACCCCCAAAATTTTGGTATGTTGTCTCATCATTATCGTTCTCTTTCACATAGTTGTTAATTGTTTCTATGATTTGTTCTTTGATCCAATCATAGTTCAGGATGCCATTATTAAGTCTCCATTTCGGTTTGTACTTTTTGCTTATATTTTTGGTATTTATGGATATTAGATTGGGTTATAATCTGTAAAGTTATGCTAATTTTTGCTTTATTACACCTGTGTAGTATTCTTTGTAATCAGATACGTAGTCTATTTTTGTAAAGGTATCATGTGATGCTGCAAAATAAGTATGTTCTTTAATTTTCCCATTCATCTAGTATTAAAATTGATAAAGTATTTTAAAAGTTGCATAGTGGGAGGGAGAAGGGGAAGGAGCAGAAAGGATTTAAAAAAAAAAGTTTGTTAATACTTATCTAACTTTATCATACAAATCCAAAATATTTATCATACAAATCCAAAATATATCATACAAATCACAAATCCAAAATATTTATCATACAAATCCAAAATATATCATACAAATCCAAAATACTTATCTAACTTTATCATACAAATCCAAAATATTTTTAAAAGAAAATTTTAAAACTCGATTAATCTTTTAACATAATTTCTACAGTCTGTTCATTTCTATATGTTTCTTTCTGTTCATTTTTATAACAGTTTTATTCAACTTTGAGAGGGGAACATTATAATCTGCACTTATGTGAAAACCTTTTTTTTTTTTTAACCTTTTAATTAGCTTTTCATTTGTGAATTTATATGCAGTGCTTTTTTGGTTAATTTTTGTTTATTCTTGATAATGATTAATTATATTTAATCTAGTTTTCCTGACATTTTTGCTTAGTCTGATAGCATGTTTATAATTCCTGCAGAGTTTGCAGAAAATTATTACATTCTATTTTCTCAGCTATGCTGCTATCCACATACATTTTAGGTTCTGATTATTAGGGTTATATCTTTCTCAATTTAATTATTTTATATTTAATTTAATGTTATTTCTCTTATGTTGGCACTTTCCCCCTGTTATCCATCCTGTATTCCCAATGCTTTTTTTCTCTTCTGAAGTTATGGGTCAGATAGCTGTGTCCTGGTTCCATCTTCCCTAACTATAGTTCTGTCTGAAAAACAATCGGCCTTCTTCCTAAACTTAGCTCTTTTTATATTCTTAGAATGTAATTAAGAGATTAGATTAGTATCTGGAGCGATTCCTAATGAAAAGGTCATATATCTCATTTTAACCCTACCTAAGAGGTTGTGTTGATCTGTCCTTCTCCTGGTGCCATTACCTGTAGGATTATTGAGGATTTGACCTCAATAATATGCACTTCTCATAAGTTAGAGGGTTTTAGTCTTACCAGTTGGTTTTCTTTAATCTTTGTTTCACCTGGTACTTTGTTCCTGAGATAGGTCTTTGGGGAACCTTTTTTGACTAAAAATTTTTATGGTGCTATCGTTGTAAGAGGCTAAAGAAATAACTTGTCAATTTTCTGTTGTTCTCTGGTCTTGGTGAGGGTACATCTCTAGTTCATCACTGCATCCTGTCTCATCTCTTCTGAACAGCTTCCTATTTTTAGTTTTTCCATCCACCTATAGAAGAACATAGGAGTCAGACTATAGCATATTTAGTTTTTCTCTTGATTTTTCACTTAATTAACATGTCTTTATTAAGTACTTACTCTTCTGGGACCTAGGGCTAAAAATTCACAGGATAAATTTTCTTACTCTCTAAGGAACTTCCTTTATAATAGAGGAGATAACAAAATTAATTAGATATATATTTGGGAGGTGTGTGTGTGTGTGTGTCTGTGTGAATGTAAAAGGAACAATAATAAATGAAGTAGTTAATAGTTAATCTGGGATTATCTGGAAGTGAAGGTTTTAGGAGTTGGATAAAGAAAGTAGTAGAAGAGCTACATCATGAAGGCAGAAGTTAGGAAAGGAATGTATTCCAAGCATATGGAATAACTAGTGGAAAGCCATAGAGATGGAAAATAAAAATATTGCATATGAATAATAGAGAAATGAATATTTTCCCCTCTTAATGATCTGGTTTTATTGTTAATTTTTAGCAGTATCATAAGTGTAAGAGATTTTTTAAATTTCTGTTTTGATTATTATATTTTATTGTTTTTCTCTTTTTTTGCTGTTTACAGATATAACTTGCCCAGGGTCACACAACTAGGAAGTGTTAAATGTCTGAGATCATATTTGAACTCAAGTCTTCCTGACTTCAGGGCTGGTGCTCTATTCACTGTGCCACCTAGCTGCCCTGCAATTCTAATTTTCAAAGAATCATTTTCTGCCTTAAGACTCTAGATTTCCTTTTCTAGTTATGACTTTCTTGTCATAATCTTGTTTTTCTTGGATGGTTCCTCTTCTTTTTAACTTTTCCTAAATCTCTCTCATTTGATTCTTGAAGTCTTTTTTGAGTTGTTTTATAAATTCATTCTAGACATGTAGCCATTTAGCATTACTCTTTGGGGTAGAAGAGACTTTTTAATTCATTATCTTCCTCTAAAGATGAATCCTATCTTCCCTATTCCCATTGTAAATATCAGTGATTGGGTTCTTCTTTGTCTGATCATTTCTTTTTCTTTTTTTTTTTTTTTATGAGAACTTATTAATACTATAAGCACCTCTAATCCTGTAATAGAGGGGAATGGTGTTTCTGATTGTACTTCATTTTTCTTCTCTGGCCTGGAATCCCAAATTAAGAACTCTATTATCGCCCAAACCCTGACTGAGCAGCACAGCCGGGCTTGGCATTACTTGTCAGCAGAGATTCCCAATCTTCCTCGATTCAGACCTTAAATACCCTATACTGTCTGGGTGGTGAAAGTTCTTGTTTGGGCTGAGACTCCACTTTAACATAGCTAGTTCCAGGCTTCCTGCTGGCTATTTCAGGAGGCTAATTTGGAGGTGTTTACACTTCACATTGCTTAAACTTCTACAGTGGAGAACTGCTGTTCTACCCAGAGTCTTACTTGTTTTTCACTGGTTCATGGTTGTTCTGAGGTGTAATTTTGTTTTGTTTATAGGGGAAATCTGGAATTTTCTTACCTATTTTTCTGCCCTATTCTGTCATCTTTCCAGAATTTTCTCCCTCCCTGTCATCCTTGACATTCACATGATTGGGATATGTTGAGGCTTCTTTGTTGCTTCCTCTGTGCTGTTATGTCCCCCAATCTCCTTTCCAAGTTGCAATGCTTTTTTGTAATGTGGTTGTGCAGAATAACTATAGTCTGCTTCACATAGGATGTTTAGAGTCACTGTTGGGGGGGCAGGAATACCTCCTTCCATATGTAGCCAGACCCTCCAACAGTAGTCTTTGAAGTTGCTTCCTTTGGTGGTATCTAGGAGGTGGTGTGGTATAATGCTGAGTAGAAGCTGTAATATTTCAGTTTTCTGCTGTTATTTTGTGAAGTCTTTACCTTTTGTTCTATTTTTCCCCCCTTGAGGCTGGGGTTAAGTGACTTGCATAGGGTCACACAGCTAGGAAGTGTTAAGTGTCTGAGACCAACTCGGGTCCTCCTGAATTCAAGGCTGGTGCTCTATCCACTGCGCCACCTAGCTGCCCCTTATTCTATTTTTGTATGTATCTTGTGAATTCAGCAGTAAATCTAGTGTATATTTTCTTAATTTAAAAAAAAAATCCTTTTTAATTGTGTGAACTTTACAAATGAATGTTTCTCTATACAAGAAAAGTACTGCATATGAAGCCCTAAATCCCTAATATATATACAGACTTTAAATTTTTGTTATTATTGTTTTTAATGTTTCAGTTTTTGTATAGTTTCAGCATTGTTATGTTTGTGTTCCTTATGAACTTTATTCTGCTGGTTTTTGGGGGTTTGTTGTTTTTTAAAAAAATCAATCATTGACATTCTTTCCTTTTTTTAAATGTCACTATCACAACCCCTCCATTTCCTCCCATCTTCTCTCATTTCACTAAACACCCTCCCCAAAAATATACTCTCTTGTAACATATAAGTATAGTTAAACAAAACAAAGTTCACACATTTTCCGTATCTAAAAATATATATTCCATTCTGCTGTTCTAGTTTATTTCTTCTCTGCCATGTTGGAGGAAGAATGAATAAAAGGCAGTTTGCTGGGGTCATGATTGGTCATTGTATAGCTCATAGAGCACATTTTTTTTCTCCCCAGTTGTGAGTCACAGAGAACTACTCACAGTTTTCTGATTATGTCTATTTTCTATAGTGCTATTTCTATTTTGTCATGCATCATATCAGAAACTGTCCTACTAGAGTACCCATGTGATGTGATGGCTGTATTATTATTGGTGGATGCTAGGGTTTGTTGTAGAAATCTTCACATATATTTTCCATTTTTTTTTTTTTCCATCAGTTTAGTGTCCTACCAGTTTTGTCTTTTAATGAGCCCTGCATGATCTTGCTTATTGGGTCTCTTGCTGCACTTACTATTAATTTGTTTTCATTCTGCTGTTGATTACTTTTTGCAAGGTAATACTGCTCATTAAACTCTACCATTTTACTATGTTGTTGTTCAGTTGTGTCTGACTCTGCATGTGATTCCATTTGGGGTTTTCATGACAAAGATACTGGAGTGGTTTGTTATTTCCTTCTTCAGCTCCTTTTAAAATGAGGAAACTGAAGCAGACAGGGTTAAGTGACTTCCTCAGGATCACATAGCTAGTAAGTATCTGCGGCCATATTTGAACTTGGGAGGAGTCTTCCTGACTCCAGGCCTAGTGTTCTATCCAATGTACCATCTAGCTAGCCTTCTACTTTGTAAGATCTTATCTATGAGTTTATTTTCTAATGCTGTGCTTATGTTCCTCTCTGAGCAAGGAGATTTAAGTGTTTGCCAAATGAAGTGGCTTTTGCTTCCCTTCTTTTGTGATAAATTTTACAATTTTACTTTTTCATGAAACAGTGATAGTCTAGGCAATGTATCTTCTTTTTATCCAGTAACCATTTTTTGTAGTTAATTGCATAACATCTATTCTTATTTTTTCTAACATGTCAGTGGCATGGCAATACACAAATAACTGTTTTAGAAATAACTCCTTCTTTGTTTACCAGACATTTCCAATATTAAATTATTATTTTTTTCTTCTGTGAAGTTATTTGGTGATCATGTCCAAAATTATTTTTTTCTTTTAGAAAGTATTCGTGACATCTTCATTTAAGGCTTCTATATATTCTACAAACGCTTTCTCCTTCTGAACCATGTTTTGCAAAATACTTTTTTTGCCATCCTCCATTCTGTATTAAAGCCACAGAATGTTAAAATTATGGGTTGGTGTAATTTGGAATGTCCAAGTGAGTCCTTTATAGAATGTCTCAATCTTTGCATCTTTGCATCTTCATTCACAAATGTGGATAGCTAGGATATAATTATCTTCACAGTGACTTTCCTGAAGATATTCATCTTCATTAGTTAATTATGCGGTGAGACTAAGCATTTTAGGAATCAGTAAATCCTTTTTATTTTAATCTTTCTTCCCCTGGTTTCTTTCCAGTTCAGCTCAGTTAAAATTGTAACTTTTACTTTCCTAAATTCATTCCCATCCATCTCCTCCCAACTCCCTACCCCAGTGCCTTCCCTCTCTGACTATCTTTCAGTTATATAGTATATATCTTGTGTATGTATTATTTTTTTCCTGTCATTTCTCCCTTTTGAATATGGAATCTTTACATGCAGCTATATTTTTTCGTTTTCTTGTATTTCTAGCACTTAGCCCAAAGCCTGGCACATATTAAGCACTTAATAATTGTTGACTAAGTGCCTATTATGTACAAAATATAAACAGAACAGTCTCTGCCTTCAAGGATGTTAGAATCAATGTGGTGATACAAAGTGTACACAGATAGTAAATGCTAAGTACAGCCATAAGCAAATTGCTTTCTAGAAGATGAAAACACTAACATGGTGCAGGGTGGTAGATTAGTAAAGGCACTAGGTAGTTTGGGACCTGATATGCTTGGAAAGAATTTAGAAATTCTATCAGGCAAAAGTGAGGAGGGAATATAGTCCAGATATGGGGGATACTGTTGATACAAAAACTTGAGAAAAGGTGATGGAATGTTATGGGTAATAACTAATAGTTTAATAGTACATAAAGGAGAGGAATATAAAATTACCATTTGATACCAAAATTGCCTTCTGTATTTGACCTGCATTTTGTTGCTTTTGAATGTTGTTTTGATTTATATTGTGGTAATCATTTTGTATATTATTCTTTTAGCACTGCTTTTCTTTACTGTATCACATCTTACAAATCTTTCCATATTTTATTTAATTCTTCATATTTATTGCTCCTTTTGGTATAAGGAATAAAATTTCATTATATTTACATGACACATTTTGTTCAGATGTTCCCTAATCATTAGGCACAAATTTTATTTTTATATTTTAAAAATTAAATATAATGCTAATGTGCATATTTGTGTATATATATATATATATATACATATATATATATATATATGTTTTGTATTAATTTCCTAGCATAGAAACCCCATAATGAGATATTTGTATTATAATTCATTATTAACTTTTTGGGCATTATACATTTTTTAAACAAAACAGTTCACAGCATTGCTTGTCTCATAACTCCTTTAACATCAAAATTTTTCAACTTTTATCATATTTGGTAATATATTGCCCCTATGGTGGTTTTAATTAGCATATTTCTGAATATTCTTGATTTTGACTGTTTTTGAAATGTAGTTAATAGTTGTTTTTTTTTTTTTTTTTAAACAGGTATCGTTTAAGGAACAAAAAGATCACAGCAACTGTACGAACATTTCCTCTCTTAAATAAAGTTGGCGTAAACAACACTGTCACAACTACAGCTGGAAATGTCATTTCTGTCATAGGAAGTACTGAAACAACTGGGAAACTTGTTCCAAGTACCAATGGGATTTCAAGTGCAGAAAATAGTGTTTCCCAGCTAATCCCTCGTGGTGCTGACACCACATTAAGAGCTTTGGAGAATGTGAAGAAAGTAGGGAAGGTTGGCTCCAGTGGTCAGAATATCTCTGGGGCTTCTGCAGAATCTGTAACTGAAAAGTAGGTATCTTATAAGTAAAAATATTTCATTTTTGTTCTTCAAAAGTCCTTTTTGAATGTTTCAGGGCATTTATGAAAATTGTTCTGATTAGTAAGAAGCGTTGAACCTGGAGTCTAGATTTGTGGTCCCACAATTTAGTAACCCTATATAACCTTTCTGAGCCTTAGTTTCTTCAACTATAACATGATGGAATGGATTTTTATCCTATTCAATGAATAGGATGATAATGAGGAAAGTACTTGGTTTACCTTATAACTTTATGCAATTTTAACGATTGTTCTGGAAAAAGCAGTTAACTACATTTTTAATAAAAATATTTTCTTTTGGAAATGTGAACCTGAATTAGAACTTTATGTTCAGTTTCATTGTAGTAATACTTTTTGAAGCTTTGAGTTTGATAAAATTCTCTTTACCAATGCATCGGGACTGCTTATTTTAAAATTATACTTTCAAAGAATTGCCTGAGGCACTGAAAAGTTAAATGACTTGTTCATGTTCACATAACTAGTAGTATGTCTGTAAACTATTTATACTCTATACTTTACTCTGCTTCTCTTAGTAAAATTTCAGCTTATGGAAAAATTAATCAGTAAATATATATTGAGTTCTTGTGTATCTAACATATTGGTTCAGGTGTCTAAAAGTAATATTAGTTTCATATATCAAGATATAGCTATGAGCTTGGTATAGGAGAAAATCATCTAATTTTTCAGATGACAGAATTTAATTGTAGGGAAGATGGTTTGTCAAAGGCTACAGTCATTTATGGGTTCATAAATTTCAGAGATGGAAAGGATCTTATAGATTCTATCTAGTCCAGCTATACTTAATTTTGTTGAGGAAAGCTGAGGCATAGAGAAATTGTTACTTATCTAAGATAATACAAAATCAGAAGAAATAGAATTAGAATACAAACCCAAGACTCTGAAATCTGAATCCACTTCTGTTTCCACCTTATCACATATTTATTGGTTATTTGGAAACCTGAGTTTTCTGATTGGTTTCCATTCTTATTGAAATTAAATGCGTGTATTTTATATATTTGTCAGTGTTATCAAATCACATTGTGAATCCATGTATTGGGACAAATATTATTCAAAATAAAAGAGATAAATTTATAAGAAGCTTATCTAAATACCAAGTCTTAGAAAATGTATATAGTACACAGTGTATAATGAGATTTAGCGAAGAGAATATGGAATTTGGAATCCTGTGTGCTAATTTCAATTCTTATCATGATTTGCTATATAAACTTTGGTCAGAACCTTTTTTTATGCCTCAAGTTTCATGCATTGTAAAATGGATATTTGTAAATGAAGATTAAAAAGTACCCTGTAAACTTTGAAGTACTCTAAAATTTTTCTTCTTTACTTTTAAGTGCATTTGTATGCTAAAAGTGAGATGTGTGAAAGCTTATGGTGCACAGTATTCTATAACGCAAAGAATTACTTCATACTTTTGGTAGTAAAAAGTAGTTTGTTCATATTTGAAAATGTGTGAAAAGCCTTTAAAGTATTAATTTTTTCTTTTTTCTTTTTAAAGACTTTTATTTTCAAAATATATCATAGATAATTTGACAGCATTGACCCTTGCATAGCCTTGTGTTTCAGATTTTTTCCTCCTTCCCCCCACCCCTTCTCCTAGATGGCAAGCACAATATATGTTAAACATGTTAAAATATATGTTAAATCCAATATGTATAAGCATATTTATACAGTTCTCTTTCTTTACAAGAAAAATCAGATTAAAAAAAAGAAAGTAAATGAGTAAGAAAACAAAATGCAAGCAAACAACAAGAAAAAAGATTGAGAAAAGCATTAATATTTTAAAGAAGAAAGTATTAACAATCAAATATTTAATACCTACTTATGTTCTATCTACTTGGTAGTTTGGACATATTAAGGTGGTATAAGTTCTGCTTTCATGTACCTCAAGGTCTAATCAGGGGAAGGAAAGGAAACCAGCTTTTGTTGAATGCTTACTATATTTTAGGCACAGTGTTAAGCTCTTTACAAATGTTATTTGAGCTTTTTTAAAACTTTGCAAAATAGGTGCTATTATTTTATCTTTTTTAAAATTGAGGAAACTGAAGCAAATACAGTGACTTGCCTAAGGTCATAGTAAGTATCTGTAAGTATCTGAGGCCCTATTTGAACTGGGTCATCCTCATTCTTGGCTCAGCCAAGATTTTATTCTACTGTTCGTTCTACTGCCTGGTTATTTGAACACATGAACAAAAGCACATAGTGGAAGATATTATCTAAATTGTGTGATTACAAAGTAGTATAAAGGCTATAGAAGTTCAGTACATAAGGGCCACTACTGAATATTGAAGTAGAAGGAGAGCCATCATGGAAAAAGTTAATCCTTGGTGAGTGGTAGCATAATGCAGAATAGAGATTGTTACTCTTGGATTTAAAAGATTAGTTGAGCTGCCTTGGGCAAGTCATTTATTCTTTTTCTGCCACAACTTCCTCATTTGCAAAATGGAAATGATAATTAGAGAATAATACTAACCTATAAATAGCTTATATTTATTATTTTGATCCTTTTAAAATTACTTTCCCCTGTACTATTTGTTAGATGGTACACATAAGTAACACTTGTTTTAAAAAGTTAAGCAGAAGGGCAGCTTGGAGAATTAAAAAAAACTATTTGATTATGGTCTCAAAAGTTTTAGTAAATTAAACAACAGCCCTCCATAATAAATGCTTATTTGTTTCCTTGAAGCCTTTATTTACTTTCAAGAAATAAAATACTAAAATATCTACACACTACAATCTAAAAAGCATAAGTTTATACCTGTGGGTACCATCTCATACTTAAAGCTAATTTCTGCAGGCACAGTTGCTGATAGAAGTAAACATCTGATAGGCCAATCTGCTTTAACTTAAATGCAGCCCATACTCCTTGTTATATATTCAAACTATTTAAAGTTTGTTCTAATTTCAATAGCTGTTGAAGGAAAGGGAAAGGAATACACATTTAAGTGCCTATTATGTTCTTGTCAGTGTGCTAAACATTTTACAAATATTTAATTTGATCTTTACAACTACCTTATGAGGGAGATGCAGCTATTATCTTTATTTTACAACTGAGGAAACAGAAATTTGAGTCACTTACCTTACTCAGCTAGTAAGTCTCTGAACCTGGATTTGAACTTGGGACTTCCTGATTCCAGCTATAGTAATTTTTGCCATTGAACTGTAATATTGGATAGAACCCTATAATACATTTGGTATAAGGAATGTTATATTCCTGTGTCATTAATTTTGCAGGATCTACTTCCTAACATATCATGGTTCTCAAGATGGTGTCAGAGTTTGACTAAAGAAAGAATAAGAAATGTATAGATAAGCAGATAACTACTCTGATTTTTCTTTTAGAAAATCAGTTTTATGTCGCCTATCCTGCACCTAAGTAATAAATGTTTAATTTCTTTCTCTCTCTCTCTTCCTCCTTCTTCCTTTACTTTTCCTCCTCCCTTTCTTTCTCCCTTCCTTTTCTTTCTCCCCCTTCTTTCCCCCTTCCTCGCTTCTTCTCCCTTTCCTTCCCTCACTCTCTCCCCTCTTTCCCCCCCCTCTTTCTTTCTCTTTCTGTCTCTTTCGTTCCCTTCTTTCTTCCCTCCCTCTGTCTTTCTTCCTTTCTCTTCCTTCTTCTCTCCCTCCGTCCTTCCCAATAGATGTCATTTCATCTAAACGTAGCAATTCTCTATATGATAATCTTTAATTATTATCCCTCTCTGCTTCTGAAAGGAATTTGTTTAATTTTCATTCTTATACTGTTTCCTCCACAATGGATTAATTTGTGTCTACAGAAGGTGCCTTGAGTACTCCAGAATATGTTTGTAGGATCTCCTGTTCTTACTAGAAGCTTTGAATATGTCACTGTGAGACTGTACATTGATAATATACGTGAACTATAATGTGTATTGGCTTAATTGCTCATACAAAAGTATCTATTCTATTTTTAGTGAATGGTTTCACTCTGAAATTTGGGGTCTTGAGGAAAGATAACTTTTCAGAATAGTTAAATAGCTGTGGATATGAGCTGATTTTTCTACTTTTTCCCTCCCCCCAGTAAAATTGGCTCTCCACCCAAGACTCCTGTAAGTAATGTAGCAGCTACCTCAGCTGGGCCCCCTACTGTTGGAACAGAGCTGAATTCAGTACCTCCGAAATCCAGCTCATTTGTAACTAGAGTACCTGTGTATCCTCAGCCTTCTGAAAGCATCCAGTATTTTCCAGATCCAAGGACCCAGATATCCTTTGAAGTTCCACAGTACCCACAGACAGGTAAGTATCTTGAAGTTTTATATCTAGTTGATTTAAGATTTGTTTAAATATATTGAGCTTTTAAGTTAAAAGGGAAAATTTAATTCTGTTTATCTTTAAACCAAAAAAACTTTCAGTTGTTTTGTAACTACTTAAAACAGTAATTCAAGGAAAATAATTTCTGTGAACTAAATATCTAGATGTCACCCAACTTAACCAATTAAGCAAGTATTTGGATCTAGGAAAAATACCAAAATTCATAGTAATTAATTCTCTAGAATTAAAATGGCTTATCTAAGAGGAGGAGCTAAAATTCTAGAAATGTAGCAGATTTTAAAGGTTCAGTTGGCAGTAATTTCTTTGTAGTAGTATCATTGAATATATAGTTTACTTATAAAATTGAATTAGAGGTTGACATTTTGATTAAAAGCAAATTTTCTTTAGTTGCAAATTCAGTGTTTTAAAAAACATTTTAAACCATTAAAATGCTGGATAGTACTGAGACCACATTAAATGTGCTTCTTTCCAATTTTCAAGGATACTACCCACCACCTCCAACGGTACCAGCTGGTGTGGCTCCCTGTGTTCCTCGTTTTGTGAGATCCAATAATGTTCCAGAATCTTCCCTCCCACCTGCTTCTGTGCCATATGCTGATCATTACAGTACATTTCCCCCTCGAGATCGAGTGAATTCCTCTCCTTACCAGCCTCCTCCTCCGCAGCCGTATGGACCAGTTCCCCCAGTACCTTCCGGAATGTATGCTCCTGTATATGACAGTCGGCGCATCTGGCGTCCACCAATGTACCAACGAGATGACATTATTAGGAGTAATTCTTTACCTCCAATGGATGTGATGCATTCATCTGTCTATCAGACATCTTTGCGAGAAAGATATAGTAATTCTCTAGATGGATATTATCCAATGGCATGTCAGCCACCTAGTGAACCAAGAACAAGTGTACCTTTACCAAGGGTAGGTGATAATGGAAATAAGAAAATAATACCTTTGGGGTGGGTGGGTGTGTGTGTGTGTGTGTGTGTGTGTGTGTGTGTGTGTGTGTGTGTGTGTGTGTGTGTGTGACATTAAAATTCGAGCACAGATCATTTTATTTTTCTTCTATATTTCTTATTTTGATTATTACCTGTTACCACAACAGAAAATTGAATGCTCACATGCTATATCTGTCATATTTGTATCTTTTTGTACTTTTTTATTTTCTGTACTTATACCACTCCAACCTAAACCCATCACAAAAGCTGATCTAGAATATTAAGTGTCCTCTTGTCTATTCCATTTTGCTCACATTGCCAGATTAATTTTGTTAACTAATATCTTAATCTTGGTATATCAGTCTATTTCTGAATAATCTTCAATGGTTCTCATGGTCTATTGAATTAAAGCCCAAACTTTCACTTCTACGATTCCTGTAAACTGGGACTTCAGCTTACCTTTGAGCTGAATTTTATACTACTTCCTTTTGTGTTCTCTTTCTTCTAGCTAAACTGGACTATTCACTACTCTGGCCCTGCTCCCACTTCTGCTTTTTTCCTACACAAATTTCACAATACCAGATGTCTTTTTCTCCTTTAATCTACCCCCTTCTTTTTAAATAATGTATCAATCTTTCATGCCTCCCCCCTTCCACGAAGCCTTCCCTGATTATCTTGTTAGCTTGAAAATTGTTTCTTCATTTGATCTTGGACCATTTTTGTATCCTTTTTATGTACTTGTATGCTGATTTGTATCTTGACTATATTTCTTACTACTCTTGCTGTATTGAAAGTCCTTTGAGGACAGGGGTCATATTTTGTCTTTGAGTATTCTAGTGCCTAGTATAGTGCAGTATATATGAGGTATTTAATAAATATTCTTTCAGTGAATAAATGTTAACTTAATTAGCTATCCTTTTCTCCATCTGTCTTTCCTACCTCACTCTCTTCTTCAATTTACCTTATTCTCTTATTTCTCCAATTTCTTTAAGCATTTGAGTTAAAAAAAAATTTATATGCACACACATATTACATACATACATATATATACATATTTATTTTTATTCACATTTAATATACATACTCATATTCACGTGTGTGTATATTCATATACACATGTATATTTGCAAATATACCGTGTGTGTGTGTGTGTGTGTGTGTGTGTGTGTGTGTGTGTGTGTGTGTGTGTGTGTGAAACTCCATGATCTCTCACTTTTCCTTTCTTTTTTTTAAAAAAACCATTGGCATAGTAAACTACTTTTATTTTCATGGTACAGGCATTTCATATTTTATTCTGCTTTTTAGATAACTAAGAATGTTTGATTGTTTCCCCTAGGAACCTTGTGGTCATTTGAAGACTAGTTATGAGGATCAGTTAAGACGAAAACCAGAACAGTGGGCGCAGTATCATACTCAGAAAGCACCCCTTGTTTCTTCAACTCTTCCTATGGCAACACAGTCACCGACACCACCTTCTCCTCTGTTCAGTGTAGACTTTCGTACTGAGGTAGGAAGTTGCTTAATGCCTTTGAGGGTCAGGCCAAACAATTTACTTTACTTTTAAAGGAGAAGTGCTTATTTAAACTAGAAGTAGCAAAGTGAAAAATTCTTGAGTGGTTTTTTTTGTAAGCAGTTACATGGTTAACACATGTCTCTTCATAGCACTCTAGTTCTCATCTGGAAGAGGTGTAGAAGTTGCTAGTGTTATCATTTATGTTTTTTGGACTTGAGAGATGTTGCCATTTTTCCTAGTATTCAAGTAACTTTTACCTTGGATGCCTTAAATTTAGGTTAGTATTCTTAGATCCATTATTTCCAGAGCAGACTATTTGTTTCATGTGTCTTTAAAATGAAGTGACAAAAATATATATCAAAACAGACATGTTCCTCCATCCTCATTTATGTAAACTTTTTTTTTTTTTTTCTTTTGAGCTCTACCTGTTTTTCTCTCTGTTCAAGATTAGTCCTAATTCTCCTTCTTTTTCCAGAGGGAAATATCATTCTTCTTCCTCCTACAACTTTCTAAATTTCAAAGTTGAATCCTAGCACTTTGGAAGCGTTCTTTTGCTGCTTCAATCCCACATTCATCTCTTCCCTTCTCTTAATTCCTATCATTCTGTTATCAGTACTAATGGTTTGTCAGCTTCCTATTATCTTACAATATGTATATCTTACATATGTATAAGTCTTTGTATACTAACTGTTAAGTAACCTTATTGATGACAGGGAATATGTCATATATTTCTGTTTTTCTTACATTAACAAGCATATGTAATAAGTGAGGAAATATTTTTTGTTTGACTTGTATATAATTTGATTTGCATTATATGTTCAGGAAAAAGGGTTGAAGGAAAGATACATTGAAGATAAAGATAAATTAAAATTTATTTTTTTAACCAGTAATTTAAAATTGTTGAAGATAGCTTTGTTGCCATTTCTTATATTAGTCATAAGAAAACAGTACCATAATAAGTAAAAACCTCATGACTATATAATTGTTTCATACTAAATACAAATTAGTGATTACAACTAAAAATTGGCTGTATTTGTTTTTTTCTCTCTAGTTCTCTGAGAACGTAAGTGATGTGCGTGGTACAAAATTTGAGGAAGATCATCTTTCCCATTATTCACCTTGGTCCTGTGGCACCATAGGCTCTTGTATAAATGCCATTGATTCAGAGCCCAAGGATGTAATTGCTAATTCAAATGCTGTATTAATGGTATGATTCTTGGGAATAGTGCATGCTAATTCAAATTTATGAATGAGCAAAAAAACCCTTTTATTTTCTTGCTTAACAAATCATACTGTAATAAGTAGACATATCTTATTAAATCTGGAATGTAATGATTTGCTTTAAACAATTAAGAGTGTGTATTTATACTTGATGTTCACTCTTGTCTAGCTAGCCAAAAGCTGGAAATAAATAACATTTCCTGAAAATTTAAACCCAAATCTTCTAAAAGAAAATACTTGTATTACTTATTGAAGAAAAATCAATTATTTGTTTTATTGAAATATTTGTTTTAATTGTATTTTTTCTTTAATACTTAGGATTTGGACAGTGGAGATGTTAAAAGAAGAGTACATTTATTTGAAACTCAAAGAAGGGTGAAAGAAGAAGATCCTATAATTCCTTTTAGTGATGGACCCATTATCTCAAAATGGGGTGCAATTTCTAGATCTTCCCGAACAGGTTACCATACCACAGATCCTATACAGGCCACTGCTTCCCAAGGAAGTGCTACTAAACCTATCAGTGTATCAGGTATTATAGGTTACTCCTAATTTCACTTTGTGTACTGTAGTTTAATTTTTAAAAACTGCTTTACTTTCCTGTGTAAACACATGCAATTAAGTTGTTTCTGTTTTCCATCTTTGTCACTATTGATTATTTACATTTTGCAGATTATGTCCCTTATGTCAATGCTG
The DNA here is from genome assembly GCF_048593235.1 of Sminthopsis crassicaudata. Classification (NCBI taxonomy): domain Eukaryota; kingdom Metazoa; phylum Chordata; class Mammalia; order Dasyuromorphia; family Dasyuridae; genus Sminthopsis; species Sminthopsis crassicaudata. The sequence continues at coordinate 464,842,001 of NC_133618.1, read as the reverse complement.
TTGATTCAAGGTGGAGTTCATATGGCTCTGATTCTACTACTTCAGCACATTATATAGAACGGTAGGAATTGGAATGTTATATACATAAATCATAGTATATTCACTGAAAAGATAAATTCTATTCTCCCTGTTTAGGAGACATATATTCTATATCTGACCGTACATGGAAACATAGTATTATGGAGAGATTACTAGACTAAAAGGTTCTTAGTCTAGTAGGTTTTGTCACCAATTAGTTGTGTGTGTGGGGGGGGGCTGTCTGTCTTTGGATAAGCCACTTTGTCTAGGTCTTGACATAGTAATAGATATCTGATGTCTCTTTCAGATCTAATACTTGATACTATAATTTTATCATAGCTCAGGGAAAAAAAAATTGACATTTTAAGATCTGGTACAATTACTTGAAATTCTAATTTTAAAAAATTATTGATGATAATAATAATTGCATCTCCAGTTGACTTATTTATTAGTTTTACTTTCAAAATAAAGTGCATGTCAATAAAAATGATGTTTTTCTTTAAAGGGATAGATTTATTGTTACTGATTTATCCAGTCATAGAAAGCATTCCAGTACTGGAGATCTTCTAAGCATTGAACTTCAGCAGGTAGGATTAGTGGTATTGGATATATGTTATTCTGTGGTTTTCATTCTTAAAAATGAGACATTTAAAGTCTGTGAATTTTTAATTTATATTTTCCTTAGGCAAAGAGCAACTCATTGTTGCTACAGAGGGAGGCCAATGCACTAGCCATGCAACAGAAATGGAATTCCTTAGATGAAGCCAGTCACCTTACCTTAAATCTCCTAAGCAAGGAAATGGAATTGAGAAATGGAGAGGTAAAGATAAATGAATCCTGAAATTTAATTAAATTTATGCATTTTGATGCATGGAAAAATCTCAGTTTTTCTTGATTTATTTTGCTCAATTTTGCATTAATTTACACCATGGCTATTATATTTTGATTGATCTTTTTGAAGATTACATGTCATAATAGAAAAAACACTAGAGTAGAAATCAGAAAACCCAAGTTTAAATTCTATTTCTGTCACTTGTATGAGCATATGTTTTTGCTGCCTTTGTGCCCAAGTTTCTCCATTTTTAAATGAAGACACCTAAAAACTAATAAATAAATAAATAAATAAAATGAAGATAGTAATTTCATAATCTGGTGTATTTTTTCTTTTATTTACTAATTATAAAAAGAAACCATAATTCTTTTTCATCTAAATATTTCTTGATTTCCAGAGTGATTATACAGAAGACACAGCAGATACTAAGCCTGATAGAGATATTGAATTAGAACTTTCAGCACTCGACACTGATGAACCTGATGGACAAAGTGAACAAATAGAAGTAAATATAACAATTAAGTATTCTGGGGACTCTGATGGCTCTTTTGTATGCAGGAAGCAATTATTTTGGGGAATCAAGGTTTTCCATTGGATTCTATTGAGACACATTTGTCCTTGGTAGTAGCAACAGTACTAAAAAATCAGGAGGAAAAAAGGTGATATTTATTTAAACTTTTTAGTTTTCTTGTGGACAAATAAGACATAAGATACAGTAATCCAAAATCCAAAATAAATGCCCATCAAATGTACCTATATGATTTAGAAATGTTCTGGAGAAGTAATTTCTTTTCCATATACAACATTTAATCAATAGATGTCAGTTAAATATGTTCTATGTGCCAAATACTGTACTAGAAGCTAAAAAGAATTAAAATGAAAAAGAGAAGGAAAGTCTGGGCCCTAATGGAACTTAATATAAAGTAGAAGAACTTAACAAGCATAAAAAAAGAAATTGGAATTAGAATATAAATGTATTTTAAGAAATATAAGGGTACTCTGAGTGTGGAATAAATAGAACTATTAATTCCATGTTAAGATGATCATATAAAAGCCTCACAGCAAAAGGGTGTTTTGAAGGATGAGTAAAAAGTAAGCATATGGAGCTACTCAGACCTGGAAGAGTATATGAAAAGAATCATTAAGTTAGAGAGTCATGATATATATGCAGAAAATGATAAATTGTCTGTTTTATTGGAAATATGGTTTTTGTGAAAATAGTTGTGGAAAATAAGGCTGGAATGTCATGTGGTTTTCAAACTATCAAGGGCCTTGAAAGACATGAAAATTTAACTTTTTTCTTATAAATTTAAACAATATGGAATAATCAGCTCTGCTTTAGGGTTTGTCAAAAAACAAAATATCTTTTCCAAAAGTTACATACTAAATTCTGACACATTAAAAAAAAAAAAAAAAAGAGGATGAAATTTGCTAATATTTATTTTGTGAGTATATATATCATTCCTTTTTATAAGGAAGGTTGAAGTCTAATTAAGAAATTTGTCTTGCTCCTGATGAAATTTTTTTTTTTTTTTTTTTTAGGAAATTCTGGACATACAACTTGGTATCACGTCTCAAAATGATCAACTACTGAATGGAACTACAATAGAAAATGGCCACCCACTAAAACAACACCCAAAGGAACCTGTGGAGCCCAAGAGACAAAGTTTAGGTGAAGACCATGTGATTCTGTGAGTGTTAGAAAATTTGAAATCTGTTCGGGAAAAAGCATAGAAGGAAAGGATGAGGAGGAAGTGGAAGGGACCAAAAATGAAGAGCATGAAAATTATAAAAAAGAGAAAGGAAGATAAAGTTAAATTTAGTTGATGATCAGAAAAAGTACTTAAGTCCACAACTGAATATCTTTTATGGCTTTAAGATTAGGGCACCACTTTGTTTTAATTTTAATTTTGGAAATAACTAAAAATAAAGTGTTTTGTGGACTGAAGCAGCAAAGGAAACTGAATTTATGTTAGGTGGAAAAGAAACTTTGATATGCACTCAAGGAAACACAATATTTTAAATATTAACTATAAATTTTGGATAGTAAGACTTGTGAATGATTCTAATAGTGATTAAAAGGCAATGTGATTCAATGAAAAGTCCATTGGACAAGGAATTATAAAGTTCAAGGCCCAGGGTTTTTTTTTTTTTTTTTTTTTTTTTTTTTTTTAATCAAGAGACTTTACTTTTCAGAGGCTAACTTTTCTTCTCTGTGTTGACTGGGGAGAATAATACTTGTGCTACCTAACTCACATAGTTACATGTTTTGTATACTATGAAGCATTGTCAGTTTTTTTTTTTTTTTCCCCTTTCAGGGAGGAACAAAAAGCAGTCCTGCCGGTAACTTCTTGCTTCAGCCAGCCAATCCCAGCATCTATTAGCAATGCAAGTTGCCTGCCCGTCACTACATCTGTCAGTGTCAGCAATCTCATCTTGAAAACGGCTCATATTATGTCTGAAGATAAAAATGACTTTTTAAAGCCTGTTGCAAATGGGAAGATGGTTAACAGCTGAAATGAGGTCCATCTTTGAAATTTGTGACCATACAATGGAAGCATTTACACTAGCTTTTTATATATATATATATATATATATATATATAATATATATATTATATAATGTATATTTTTTTTAAAAAAAATAATACTGGGGGCATCCATTTCCTGTGGACTCTTTGATACTTTGAGCCCTCTTACATTAGCATTCTGAAAAAAAAAAAATAAGAATTTACTTTATTAGGGTAATAAGTTCACTTTCCAGAAATGATTGGAATTTGGACAACATTTTACTTAAGCTTAAAGCAGCTTTTTATGAGTTTGTAGCAATCCGGTGCAGTAACTGAGCCATTCCTCTTTTAAATGGCTTCTATTAAAAAAAATTAACAACTCAGTTATTAAACTAGCAGGATCCTACAATGATACATCTAGTGAAAGTCAACGTAACTAACTTATTTGTTTCTTTTTTGTTTCACTGAGGGAGAATTTTCCATCTTCTTGCTGTAGCTGCTTTATTTATCTTTTGTTATGGAACTTTGCATGGATTTTTTTTTTTTTTTTTTTTTTTTAATTTTCCCTTCTGAAGAGTGAAGGTAGGCAATCTTGCCTTAGATTTTTACAGGGTTAACACACTAGCTTTGCTTTAATGCATAATGTGTAGAAGTGTGGTACAGTGCTTTGCTGTAGCATTACAGTTTTTTAAAAAAAAAAAAAATTCTCATTTTTCCAAGAGTAATCTCTGCTTTATTACTATTGATATTTATATACAGGCTACTTGTTTAAGTAATTTAAAAATGTAACCAAGTGCCTAAGTCCTTCAGCTAATGTATTAGATTTTGACTTCTCTTAAGTTATATGCAGAATCGTTTTTAACAATTTTGATAAATTATGCACTAATGTAATGGCTGTTTTTTTAATGCAGATTTACACCTGTACATTATTGAATCCAATGACTTGGCAAAAGAATCAGGTGCTTTTAGGCTTTCTTGTGGAAACCCTGTATGTAGTGTTTGCACTGACTAACGAGATGGTATTGCTGGGTTTTAATTTAAATTAATTTGGGATGGGGTGGGAAAACGTTCATTGAATTGTCTTGGTTAAATATTATTCACCATAATTTCATGTTAACAATTAATTTTGCATGTTTTTTGGCTATTGAGTTTCAGAAGGCTGTGAAATGTGTAAATAATATATTACCTGACTTCCAGTTAGACTGAAAAAACAAACTCCAACCAAATAAGAATGCTTTTTTGCCCTGCTGAAATGTGACTGGAAAAGGTTGTTTTGACATGGCATCTGAAGGTAGATAGTGTCAACTGATTATCCCCAAGTGTTCTTTTAGAAATAGATTTTTTTTTTAAATTTTAATTTTTTTTTTTGAAGCTTAAAATTGCACAGTCAACATTTTGAAAACAAAAGCAGGACACTCCTTCCTGGTGACCTTATCTGTATGTAGTTTGTGTCTCTTTTCTTCCCCTGTTTCTTTGAGATGAATTTTACTTTTTATTATGTTGGTTTTTTTTTTTTTTTTTTTAATTAACTTCTGTGAAGTTGTTTATTCTGAGAATTGTACTGGAATATTTTAAGCCAAGCCAATCTTTCACCAGGTGTACTGTATGTAAGGGCTTTTCCTGCTAGCAAAATGCTTAAACAGGATCATGTTATTGGTCGTCTGAGTTGTTAAATTGTTTTACAAAACCACAGCAATGTATCAGATAAGATTTTGATAACAAAAGTTTTGTGCACATTTCCAGGGGTGGGTGGGTGGGTCAGGGTGGGAGGACTGCTTTTTCCCTGAGGTTTCCTGATCAGAATAAGAAAATGCCAGTGTTTGATATCTGTTTTAATGAACATGCCCATAAAAATGACTGATAAGTTGTAAATATATCTGAGAAACAAGGGGGGTAGTTTTGATATTCTAGTGTCAGTATGGAAGATCTTACACTTTTATTTAATACTCAGATGTATGAAGATATTTGTAGCATAACAGCACAGTAGCCTTTATGTAGTTTCCTTTGGCTAATACTGTTTGTTGCAGTGGCCATTGTTCCCCATCCCTGCAAAGAAATATTATTTATTTCACCTTATAGCCTGAAATGAATAGGAAGTAAACCATGTTACATTAACTTATTTCTGATGTTTATAAATTAGCCTAGAATATTACAGGAACATGATTGTTGTATAATTTATATCAGAATCTTTCTATAAATATGAACTTACTACATTTGAAATGCTTCCGACATACTTTCTTTGCTGTATGTGATCCTTCTCAAATATATGCAAATCAGTATGTCTGTTTCTTGGATATTTAAATAGTGAGATCTTCCATGTTGAAGGTGATGTATTTTCTTTTTTCTTTTCTTTTCTTTTTTTTTTTAAAGATTTTTAAATTACTATTTTGTTACAAAAACCTAGAAACCTATTAACAGTTTGAGAGCTCCTTATGCGCCCTCAGGGAAAGAACCCTCTGTGCAACAGAACTACACAGACCATCTTCAGCATGTTCTGGGGGTGAATATATACTACATAAATTGATCTTGTGTATTTAACCGTATCTTTTTAATTTTAAAATTGCAATTTTAAAACTTGGTTGTGCTCTGCTGGAGGGGGTTGGGATAACTGCTTAGATGTTTGCCTACTTGTCTGGTGAAATTACATTTGCATTTAGTGTATACCTGCCAACCTTATTGGTATGTCTCAGAACAGATATATTGTTTTAAAAAAAAAAAGGCAAAACAAAAAAAAAAATGCTTTTCTTGCAACAGGTGGTCCCACAGAACAATATCTCCCCAACTTGAAAATTCTTACTACTAGCATAGGAATTTATTCTGTATTGAATCTTTACTATGTGTAGTAGCAGCCTCGCTTTTGTAGTTGTGGGTGTATTATGAGGCAAAGGATTTGGATGTGTGCCACTTGAAGAGAGCAGAAAAGTGACCCTTTTACACAAAAGTGCCATGGAAAAGAAGCTAAAAACCAGAATTTAGCTCTGTTTGACAATAATTTCTTGTCATGTTGTCCCTTTCTCAATAAACAAGTATACCTACGTGAATTGAGAATCAAAAAAATCTCAGGCATCAGGGAAACTAAACATCAATAATTGCATGGTAACATTTCTGTATGTTGCCTCTGATCAGAAATATTTAATTCTTTTAGCCTGTGGACTTGAAGACTTGACCAGGAAAAGGATTGACAACAGTCCAGAGAGTATAACATTGTTAATTTTGAATTTAATATCTTTCTGAACAGTATGGACAATCCTGTTGTAGCCTCATTTCATACATAGGTCATCATAAATTATTACTGTTGTATTCTCCCAAGCAAATTTAAAGGTGATGACAATTTGTAAAACACTTGATTTCAAAAGCATTTAAGAGATCAGTATCTTAATGACATGGATAAAAATTGTGCACCATATATTTTAAAGAAAATTTTATTTTCAGTCACCAAGTGGCAGCAATTTTTCAAATAATTTCATTGTGTGAAGGGATACAATGAATGTTACTTCACTTTCTAATACTGAGTAATTACCATTGTCATGAATCTAATCACTTTACCTTGAATTTGAAGTTGATGCTAAGTATATATAGCACATCCAAATTATGTGCTATTCCAAATTAGTTGTTATAAAATGAGTTGATAAGTGGTGTGCAACCGTTTGCAAGATCTGAAAGTTGAATCATTTGACAAGTGTCTCTATAATCTCATGTAGCAGACTTTTGACAATTGTCAAAAGCCCAAGTTGTTTTGTTAGCATGAAGTACATGTTTTAAGTATGAGCTGCATGTGGTTTTTGCAGAGTGTCTGAGTAGTACCTAACTTCATTTTTAGTCAATCTCCCGGCAGGATGTCACCAGTATTGACAGATAATCATTAAAGGAGAAAGGGCAACCAATGGAGAAATTCCTGGGAAGTGTGTTTTCTAGTCTTTTAGTAAACATAATGTTGGTGGGATCACTTATTTTAGAGCATCCCTCCAACATATGGATCCCTTCTGCAAGCATAACACAGATGTGTCTATATTTCTGATTAAATGTGCAATTAATCCCTTGGTACTAGAAGTCACCAGTATCCCTTTGCTGGCAAGGGAATGTCCTAGACACCTAGTATCAAGGGTTAGTATGTCAAAATTTCCCATATTATTCTAACGACAATGGAGTTACATTAACAGTAATCCCGTGAATCTTAAATCAGCATTTCCCCCACCCCCCCACAATTTTCTGAAGTAATATCAAACCAGCAAAACACAAACACTGGCTGCATATAGTACTGCCAAAAGCCAAGGTCATTTGCACATATCCCATCAATCTATCAAGAATTAGGCCTCAGTTAATCTAAGGCATGGAAGTGCATGCGTTCTCTTTAGCTGGGCAAACAATTATACTGTAGTTGTGATACAACACATGTGGCTTTTATTGGTACTGCACATACCCACTGTACAGCCACTTGGGAGTATCGTGGTTAGCTTGCAGCATCTGCTGTCTGCATTTATACTGTTTATCGCATATTCTTTTCCCTGAAAGTTTAAGAAAATGTTTTTTCTTGTTGCATTGATTACATTTTATAAATTTGCTTAGCTGGAAAGTTTGGGAAAAGAGGCCTGTTTGTCAATTGTACAACCGATTGTGAAGCTCTAGTGTGAATATTTTTACGTCTGTATTAGACATTTTCTTTGCAAATCTATTGTTCGATTGAAATGTAAATGAAATTAAAGATGGTGTACACCCATCATGTATAAAGCAGGCACCATCTCTAAGATGGATTTAAATGCTCATTTTTAAGGCATATACTCAGCTTCTATTTAAAACTATAATTTAAATAATTCTGTACAATGAAATGGGGGATATATATGGGAATAAATTCTATTCCATTTATTTCAATTTGAATTTCCAAATTGTAATGTTTCTCTTTGTGCTATAGGAATAGGATTAAATGGGGGAAGGCTTGGACTCTATACAGGCCTGTATTTGGGGGGAGGGCAGAGATGGAACAATGAGGGTTGTGATAATACTGAATAGCAAAGAGTGAATTCTGTGTGTTTTTGCTGTAGCACTGAAGTAAAAAGATATTAGCTTTGGCTGTTCACAGAATAGAGCATCATGGTTTTCAGTGTTTGAGAGAAAATTGATGGAAAAAGTTTGCAGTACTTGACATGTATTTGCATGCACAAAATAAAATTATTTGTCCACCTTGAAAGATTGTTTCGTTGTATTTCAGGTCATTTTCAAAAGGTACTCCAAAAGTAAAGTTTATGTCTTACATTGTCTTAACTGTGATTTTCCTGCAATTTAGTTTTTCCTGGCAACATTTTGGTGTTGACAACCTAGGAATTTGGGGATTCTGGTCCTAGCTTTTCTACTGACTATATGACAAAGTTTTACTCTTTCTGGTTTTGTTTCTTCCTCAATAAGAAGAATTCGATATCACAAACACCAATAATCTTCAGTGTCCCGCTTTCTAAATCTTATTATTTTTATATTGCAAAGGGTTTCTTTGAGAGGCTTTACATTTTTTCCTGCCAAGAGCAAATTTTTAAAAATTAACATTCCTCTAGTATTCCAAACCAGTGATGCATTGAAAATAGTCCCTTGAATTCTGCACGTTCTTTGGCTCTCCTAAAAAAACAAACCACTACATGAATTGTCTGGGCAAAATTAACGAGGAAAATTTTTGTCCTGTAGCGGGACTCGTAGTCTGGCTGGTGTGTGGGCGGGACGTATTATGATTGGTTCCAACTAGAGCATGCGGACTGGGGTCGAGTGTGCTGTCTTGATGGATCTACTCTAGGTGGGGGAGCTAGTTTCCGGTTTCTCTGGGCTCTCGAGTGAGTGAGTATCTTCTTCCCCGCCCTGCTTGAGTTTCATTGGTAGCTCTTAGCTGCCCTTCCGTGTCCCGGAGGCGGAGTTGCCCACCGGACGGGACCGGGGAGTGAGCTAAGGAGGGTTAGCAGCGCGGGAGCTTCGGGAATGGAATAGGGGAGGGGTTTGGTATCTGCGGGGGGCGGTGGGCAAGAGGGAGGATGGGTAAGGGGGGCGGAGAGAGAGGGGAAGAGGGCGCGCGGGCACAATCGTGTGTTGACGTCATAGTCTGCGCTGTCTTTTACCTAATATACCGGGAGGCCTGGGGGAGCTTCAGGGCCTCGGGGCGGGAGAATGATGGTTTTCTTAGCCCAACTGAATCACTCCAGTCCTATCAAATGGGGAGAACTCTAGAAATCCGCTCTCCACCCCCAGAATTAGCGAGCTTCTTCCCTACACCTGTGTCCTTCCCTCCAGACCCTCCTGGCTTTGTTAGAAATCCACCATCAAGTATTTATTAGGCACCTACTGGTGTGAAGTATTAGGCTGGACCCAAAATAAGTCAGCCCTAGATCCAAAGCAATTTACGTTCTACTGCAAAGACACGTGTATGTGTGTGTACACGCATTTTTATATACAATATATGTAATATATAATTTATATGGAAATTAAATGCAAGGACGTTTTCTAAGAGGAAGAGGAACAATTAAGGGTGTGGAAATCCAGAGAGGCTTCAGGAAGGTGGTTTTTGAGTTGAAATGTGATTCTAAGAGGCCATTTGAAGAATAAGGCAACATAGGGGGATGCATAATGCCCATTGCATTATGGGTGTAGCGAAGATGTGAGGAGCAGTCCAGATTAGGCAGAAATGTAAAATGTGTGAAGGGGAATTATGTCTAATAAAGCTAGAAAGGTAGCTGCTATCTTTTCATAGTACTTAGCTTTTCACAATCAATCTGGGGCCATATTGGGAAAGGTTTAAAGAAATGTTGTATTTGTTCTTTGACATAATAGTGAAGCATATTGAGTTTAGAAATGACATGGTCAGAGCTGCACTTTAGGAACAATGTGTGGAGTTTGGATTGGAGAAAGGAGGGACTTGAGGCAAGGAGACTTGTTATAGTTAAGGCAAAAAATAATAATGACATGAGCAAATGTAACAGCCCTATAGTAGGCCTTTGTAAGTGAGGGGAAAGGAAAGTATGTAGGAATTATGTAGGTAGAGAGATATTGTGAAAATAAATGAACAAACTGGTTAGATTGGATGGAGTTAAGCATGATGGAGGCTGTAAAACTGAGTGACTGTAAAGAGGAGGTTTCCCCCAGCAACAATAAGTTTTGAAGAAGGATACATTTTGAGGAAAATAATGAATTCTGTTTTAGACATGTTTAGTTTGAAGAAACAAGAAAGCCAGGGTTGTACTCATGCTTTTTGTGTGTGTGTGAATCTTGACCTTTGTTCAATTTCCTCATAATTAAAATGAAGGAATTTCCTTCTAGTTCCAATATTCTGATTTTATGTTCCCTTTTCAATTTTAACATTCTTCATTTTAATCTTCCAGTTTTGACTGTATCTTATTAGTTGCCAGGATTTGTTGAAGCTAGCCCCAGAATGTCTCTTGTCTCATTTTCTTACAAGTTGCCTTGGTCTGCCCACCCTCACTCTTTCTTCAAACCATGAATCTTAAAGGGAAATGAAAGGGGAAAGAAAGTACACTATTAACTATAGCCCCAGGGAAATTTTGATAAGAGTCTAAAGTAGTGTGGTAGCTGTGTGACTAAAGAGAAGGGAGTATAAGAAAGACATTCCTTTAAAATAGGCTAAATGACTTGGCAGCTGTTTGGGAGTATTGTTAAAGTAAGGGTTAAAAATTATTCTAAGATTGTGAATCTGGGTAATTGGCAGAATAGTGGTGGCTTCAGTATTTGGTAGGTGGGAAGAAAGATGATTAATTCAATTTTAGATGTCCTGAGTTGCTGCATGCCAGTAGGTACACAGTTAAAAAGTCCACAGTGGATAGAGAAAGAATAAAAGGAATGCCTTTCAATATTGAGGTCTTTATTGAGGTTACATAAGATGATCTGTTTAAAACCCAGTCAGCATGATTGTGTGACAATCCAGTGGCAATTAGAAACTTAGGAATTGGAACAGAAGGACATGTTGATCCAAGGTTGAAGAGTGGCAGAATGGAAGGATAAGGAGGCAAAGGAATAAAGTTTGGAGAACTATGCTTTGGACAGGTCCTTTCTATCCCTTTATATCTGATCTTGGTGGTTGAATTGTGCTTGAAGTGATGAGCTTGTATAACAAAGACAGATGGTGGAACTGGAAGTCATAGTAAAGATAAAGAATAGACTCAGGAATTAGTCAGAAGAAGAAATGGAACAGTTTAAGGACAGTTTAGGAGGAGGTCAAAGCAGAATTTCGGAATTCAAGATTATGAACATTAAAGTCTTAAGTGTGACTACCCTATGGCTGGTTGAGAGAATGGATGTCATAAATCATGAGAGTTGATGAATTTGATAATGGGGAGGAATGGGGGAGGGTAATATGCAGAGGAATACTATCATGAATATTTTGTCCTCAATAGTAAAGGACTGAATTAGGATAAATACGAAGACAGTGATCTGGCTACCATTATTCTCTCCAGAGAGCTTTCCCATTTAACAAATACAATTTTTTAAACAGGAAAAAAAAAATCAGCACAGCTGATAAATTGAAAAAGATCTCCACATAGAGGTGGGTTGAGGGTGTCATAACTCTTTCAGTCCTGCTGTATCTTTATAATTGTGCTACATATACTTTTGGAGTATTTTTTGTGAGGTTGTTCTTTCTATTTACATTGTTATTGTTACTGTGTATATTGTTTACTTCACTCAGCATCAATTCATTTAGATTTTTCCCTCATTTTCTCTATTCATCACATACATAATTTCTTAACAGTAATATTCATGTACCATTTTGTTTATCCATTCTCCAATTGATGGACAGATATCCATCTACATTGTTTCCATTTCTTAACTATTACAAAAAGTACTGCTGTAAATATTTTTGGTATATGGGAACTTTATTTTTCATTAGTGGCTTCCTTAGGGTATAAGTGCAGTAATGGAGTCTTTAGTTCAAAAGACATGGACATTTTAGTCACTTTATTTGTGTAATTCCATATTGCTCCCTAAAATGGTTGTATTATTTCACAGTTTCATCAACAATATATTAGTGTACCTATCACTCTACAACTCTTCTAACTTTGGCTATTGCTATTTTTTGTCATTTTTGCTAATTTGCAGGGTATGTCAGGCAACCTTGAGAGTTTTTTATTTGTATTTTTCTTATTATTAGTTATTTGAAACATTCTTTTATGTGATTGGGAATATTTTGCAATACATGTCTCACTAGAGAATTTTGATACAAAGGTTTCCTTCTCCTCCTTTTGATCATTTCTCTTTTTATCCTAGGAACATTAATTTTATCTGTGCAGAAGCTTTTCAGTTTCAGGTAATCAAAGTTATCTTTTTAATTTTTTTGTATTTGCCTCTCTTGTTTGATTAATTAAGAATATATCTCCTTTCAATAACTTTGAGAGGTATATTATCTGATTCTTTTCTAATTTTTTTATATTGTATGGTCTTTAATATTAATGTCATGTATTTATTTAGAATGTATTATAAAATGTGGTATACAGTGTTCATTTTAACTAATTTCTGCCAGCCTTTCTAATTTTCTCAGATTTTTTTTAGTTTGCAAGGAGCTTTTCCTAAACAATTTATATTTTCAGCTTTATCAAAGATTGCATCATTGTTTCTGATTCTTCCTTGTTTAATTTATATCTATTTTTTGAGAAACACCAGATGGTTTTCATGACTGCTGCTTTATAATATAATTTGAGGTCTGGAAGTACTATTTCCTCTTCATCCTTTTTAATGCTTTTCCTAGATACTCAAGATCTTTTATTTTTCCAAGTGAATTTTGTTATTTTTTAACAACTTCTATATAGTATCTCCTTGGCAATTTGGTTACCATTGCATTAAAAATACAAATTAATTTTGTAGTGTTGTAGTTTTTTTTTTAGTATATAGGCATGACCTAGTCATGAGCACAATAAATTCTTCTAGCTATTTAAATTATCCTTTATTTCTTTAAGAAAAATTTTTGTGTGCTTTGGCATTTTGCAGTTATTTGGAATTATTATACAAATACTAGTGATTTTTGAGGGTTTTTTTTTCTGTAAATTTCATTATCTCATAATATCTTTGCTGATTTCCTCAGACTTACCAAGTATATCATATCATCTGGGATATGTTTTTCTTTCTTTACTTGCTTTATTTCTTTAATTTCTTTTTCTTGTCTTATTATTGTTGTTAGGCATTTCCAGAACTAAATAAAAGTATTAGTGGGAAGAGTAGATATCCTTGCTTCATTCCTCTGTTTATTGAAAAAGTTTCTAGTTTATCCTCATCACTTATGATGCTTGCCTTTGGTTTTAGTTACTTTATTTTTAAAGGTCCCTCTTTACCTGTACTTCATATATCTATACTATATAGACTTTATAGCATGAAAAACTTGTACTTTGTCAGAGACGGTTTCTACATCTGTTGAAATAATTGTGTGGTTTTGTTATGTTTTGATTTTAATATGATTAATTATGTTGTTTATTTTCCCAATATCGAACCATCTTAAAATCCCACTTGGTCCGAGTGAGCAATTTCTTAGACAAATTTAATGATATTATTTGTAATATGTAATCAATGTTAATTAATGATATTGGGCTATAGATTTTTTGTGTTTTATTTTTCTCTGGTTTAGGTATTATGACTTTTTCTTCATAAAAATATTCTGGTAAGGTGCTTTTTTCCCTCAATATTTGAAACATAGATACTAATTGTTCTTTAAAATTTTGGTAGAATTCTCCTGAGAATGAGAATTTTGAGGGCCAAGAATTTTTGCTATTAGTTAGTCCCTTTATAGCTAGATCTCTTTCTCTTTCTAAGATTGGGTAACTTAAGATTTGTATCTGCTCTTCTGATGGTTTGAATATTTTATGTTTTTGAAGGTTTTCCTACATTTTTAAAAATGCATTCTTATGTATAATATATTCTGATTATTCTTTTTATTCTAGTTTTATTATGATTTTACCTTGTTCATTTGGTTTGTTTGTTTTTTTTTGTTGTTGATTTAATTTTTTGCCCTCCTTTTTAATAAGATTAGGTAAAGGTTTAGCAATTTTTATTGGTCTTTTCAAAGAACTAGCTTTTAGTTGTGTTCATTGTTCAATGGGTTTTTCTTTTTCTAATTCATCTGTTTTTCCTTTAATAGTAATATCTTCTCTTTTGTGATTATTTTAAATTTACTTATTTTCTCTTTTTTCTATTTTGTTAATTTATGTTTGTAAGAATATGATTTTTCCCTTTAAGGACTGCTTTATCTGCATCCCAGAAATTTTAATATTGTTTTGTCATTATTTTCTTTCACATAACTATTACTTTTATTGTTGTTATTTTTTTGATTTGCTCTTTCATTCACTCATTATTTAGGATTTCCTTCTTAAGTCTCTATTTGATTATGTGTTTTTTTGTTTGTGGTCCATTTACCAATAACTATTTCTATTGACTTATGGTTTATAAAAGATTTATTATTTCTCATATTTTACTCTTAGTTGGAATATCTCTGTACTTTCTGTACATGGTCAATTTTGTAGAAGTCATGCTGAGGAATATGTATATTCTTTTGCAATCCAGTTTTAAAGATATTTTAAAACATAATTTTACTTTGTCCAGAAATTCATTCAATTCCACATTTTCTTTTTCATCTTTTTGTTTGATTTATCCAAAATTGGCAGAGTAGGATATTGAAATTTCCTGTGATGTTACTATCCATGTTGTCTTAAGATTTCCTTTATCTGGATTGGATGTTAAGGTGATTGGTGAATTCTTTCAATTCTATTTTGCCTTCTGGTATTAGGATATCGGAAAGTTTTCCTTGATAGTTTCTTGAAAAGTGATGTCTAGGCTCTTTTTCTTAGATCGTGGCTTTCAGGAAGTCCAAAAAATTTTAAATTAATCTTTCCTGGATCCCTTTTCTAGATTAGTTGTTTTTTCAATGAGATATTTCACATGACCTTGATTTGTTTTATTGTTTCTTCATGTCTCATAGAGGCATTTGTTTCCATTAGCTGAATTCTAATTTTTAGAACTCTTTTCTTCTGTGAATTTTTTTTTTTTTTTTTTTTTTTTTTTTGTAAATCCTTTTCCTTTTGGCCAATTTCACTTTCACTTTTAAGGAATTCTTTTCTAAAGTTAATTTTTATGCCTCTTTTTCCATTTGGCCAACTCTGCTTTTTAAAAAGTTCTTCTTCTCTTCAGTGAATTTTTATATAGCTCTTTTTCACTTCACCAATTCTGCTTTTCAAGCATTCTTTTCCTCACTGTATTTTTGTATCTCTTTTGCTATTTGACTTGTAATATTTTTTAAGGCATTATTTTCTTTAGTATTTTTGCCTCTTTTACTAAGCTGTTGACTTTTTGTTCATGATTTTCTTGTATCCCTCTAATTTCTCTTTGTAGTTTTTATTCTTCTCTCTTACTTGATTAAAAAAATTTTTTTTGAACTCTTCTGTGGTCTGAAAACAATTTATATTTTTCTTTGAGGCTTTGGATAAAGGAATTTTTACTTTATTGTTGTCTTTTGAATGTATGCTTTGATCTTCCTTGTCATTATAGTAATTTTACATAGTCAGAATTTAATTCTTTTTTTTTTTTTGCTCATTTTCCAGCTATTTTTAAACATATATTTTAAATATACTTAACATACATATATAATTTAATAATTTTGTATATTTTTTCTCAATTTACATGTTAAAAGAATTTTTAAACTTTTTTTTTAAGTTTTGAGTACTAAGTTCCATCTTCCCATCCCCCACTGTAGTAAGTAATCCCATAGAGGCCAGACATGTCCAATCATGTAAAATTTTTCTATATTAGTCATATTTTTTTTTTTTTTTTTTTTTTTTTTGCAAAGCAATTGGAATTAAATGAGTTGCCCAGGGTCACACAGCTAGGAAATGTTCAGTGTGTGAAGCTATATTTGAACTCAGATTTTCCTGACTCCAGGGCTACTGCCTTATCCATTGTACCATCTAGCTGCCCCTATATTAGTCATTTTGTTCAAGAAGATGTGAATAAAAGAAAAGGCATGAAAGAAAGTGAAAAATAGTATGCTTCAATCTGTATTCAAACAATATCAAGTCTTTCTCTGGAAGCAAATTACATATTTCATCATGAATTCTTTGTGATCATCCTGAATCCTTTGTGATCATCCTGAATCATCCTAGTATTGCTGAGCATAGCTAAGTCAATCACAATTCTTCATCATAAAGTATTGTTACTGTTTATAACATTCTGCTTCTGTTCATTCATTTCACTTTGTATCAGATCATGTAAGTTCAGGTTTTTTCTGAAATCATCCTGCTTGTTACTCTCTATTGCCATTCTATTCTTTTGTCTTACCCTTTTTCAACATTTGGTATGATCTTGTTTTTGTTTGAACAATTCAAATTCCAGGAAATGGGTTCTGGTGTTTTCATAAAAGAAAGGATTGTAGTCATTAAGTTTATGCATTGTGTCATGTCCTGGAAAGCCTTCGACGTAATGAGTATGCATTATGTAAGATTTGTATGAACAAACATTTTGTGCTTTTGGAGCTTAGAAAGCATTTTTCCTTGCATAGGAATAATGGAGTTAAATTCCGTAGTGATGAGAAAACCTGAAGACAAACTACTTAGTTCCATCTTTCTGGAAATATATTCATGAAACATGAAGTGGTTTCTCTCTTTATCATGTCATTAAATCCCTCATTGTCTTTTTTTCCCTTTGGTTTAACTTGGTAGACAAAAGTAATAAATTGGCGGTTTTCCCATTGTTTCTTGCGGACTTTAGAAATTGACATCAATACTCTCCTATTTGCATGAATGGAACTCTCCTTGCACACTCGATTATCTTCTTTATATTGAACCTCATACCTATGAGAAGCAAATAGCACCTAGGACTTGGATTTGAGTTGGGATCTGGCCTCAGACACTCCCTAGCTATGTGATCTTGGGCAAGTCTCAGCCTTAAATTCCTTGTTTGTAAAATGGGGATAATAATAGCAGCTACTCCCCATGGTTGTTGTGAGAATTTAGGCATTAACATATACTTATAGTGTTTTGGAAATCTTTAGGAATTATGTAAATGCTATTATTATGTAATTATTATTATACATGGAGTTTCTGTTCAAGTAGATATTTGGTTAGATGTACTCTGAAGGTCCCTGATAACAGAGATTCTGTGATTTTTTATCCTTAGACACCATGACCACCATGGATGATAAACTGCTTGGGGAGAAGCTGCAATACTACTATAGCAGCAGTGAGGATGAAGATAGTGAGAGGGAAGACAAGAATAAAGAAGTGGCACTGGGTGATTCTGTTCCTGGAGAGACTGAAATGTCCAGGGATGGCATCACAGTTAACACAGGTACTGGAAAACTGTTGGACTCATCACTTTTGTGATTTTCTGGCCCACACAAAATGATAAACACAAATTGTTTTTGTAAGTACTAAGCTGTGAATGAGTGGATTATATCCCCAAATTTGGATAACAATAACTATTTTTATTATAATATTTATTATATTTTTTCATTATAAAAAGAGTAATGAAGACTTAACCTTTCAAGATCTAATTTCATTTTCTTCACACCAGTACTTTTTCTCCTTTAACACATTGCCTTTTTTCCAGGAGGATAATCAAGGGTTCCAAGAAACTTGATTTTATGGAAACAATTTGTTGTTGCTTTGTTGTCAGAAAACTACCTTCTCTTATAAGTCATGAGATTCTATGATTTCTCTTTGCCTCAGTTTCCTAATCTGCAAATTGAAGTGATTGGATTAAATTCCAAGATCCCTTCTAGTAATTCACTTAGTTCTGTGGAATCATAAAAAATAGCCAAGACTGGGTTATCTAACATTATTAATGGCTATAGTTTCAGCTTTTATGAAGCTGTACATCAGAGTCAGTACTATGAACAGCATACAAGTAAGCATCATTCAGATCCTCAACCTAAATATCCTAAATTAAAGTTCTGTATAGCAAGAAACAGTAATAGTTGAAAAGATGCTGGTATCCTGGAAAGAAATAGGAAAAATAAGGAGAAGGATGATTAGGTTTAGAGTATAACTGTTAGGATTACCAGGTGAGAACTCAGGTTGTCTGGACAGTGACAAGGTGAGAATTCAGGTTGTCTGGACAATTACAAGGTGAGAACTCAGGTTGACTTGACAGTTCTCTGGCTCAGACCTTTGGTTTGGGCCTTTAAAGAGAGTTTACACCTTCTAAGAGGAGCAAGTTCATTGGTTGGAGTACTTCTTCCCAGAAGCCCTTGCATTATCCCACGCCCATTCTCTGGGAGGATAAAAAGAGGCAACATTGAGCCTGGAGAGCTGTCTGGATTGGGGGAGGACAAGAGCTGGAGGAGATTTAGAGCCAGGATTCAGGAAGAAGAAGAGGCTGTCTGGAGGCTCCAGAAGCCTCCCAAGAAACCTGCTCATGGAGGAAAAGGATTATACAGAAAAGAAACCTCCTCCCAGAGAAGGATTACAACTGAGAGATGATCAGAACATTACAATTGGTATCCACACGTGAGGCAAGGACTTTTGCTTATCCTGACAAGGACTTATTCTGAGCCCTTCAGAGGAGCTAGACCAGACTTTTGCAATTTGGTGCCCGAACAGGGACAGACATGGTCCTGATTCCAGTGGAAAAGCCTCCCATCCAGATCTCAGTCTCTCTGACCCAGAACTGTGAGTAACAAAGAAACTTTTTTAAAGATTAAGTGAGTGTGCTAATAGATAAATAAGGAACTTAACTTGTTAAGGGCTAAACCAGCAATCTCTTATAGCTGAAATGGGGCAGATGTTAGCTAAAGACAATCCCTCAACTTCAGCTGACTCAACCCCAGCCCCAGAGGCAGCCTCAGCTCCAGCCCCATTCAGGAGTGGTACTATAGAGAGTATAATTAAGATAATTGAGAAGCAGAGTTTACTTGTAACCTGGGTACAGATTGCTAAACTCTTGGCTGCATTAAGACGCACATCCCCTTGGTTCTTAGAGGAAGAAAAGATAGATGTAGATAAATGGAAGCTAGTGGGATTTGAAATGAAAGAATTTCATGCAAAAAATGGGCCTCGTTCAATTTCTGCAGAGGTATTTTATATCTACAACATAGTTCAATTAGCCTTAAACTATCAAGCAAGTTGCAGGAGAAGGAAAAGTTTTAAAAATGAACAGAGGCGTAAGTGTGAGGAAAAAAGGAAAGATCAAGATTTTGCCCAAGAGCAAGAGGATTTAAATGAGGAATTAGGGTGTGATGACTCTAATTCTCTTGAAGAAGCTTCAACCCCGCCTAGAGAGCAGATTATTGACAGGCCCACATCAACTCCACCTTCAGAGGTGGAGGAAAGAGGAGCGGGAGAGGCAGAAACACAAACAAAATTGCCTGTGAAGCAGCCTAAGCCTATGACAAGATTAGAAAAAGCATTGGTTAAAGCTAAAAGAGAAGGACAGGATATAAGTTATTTTATACATGCATATCACGTGATTGAAGAGATTGACTCTGTAGGTCAAAAAAGGAGAAGATATGCACCTTTAGATTTGAATAAAATTAAGTATTTGAAAAAAGGTTGTACCCTTTATGGGGCTACATCAGCTTATGTTAAAATGTTACTAGATGGTTTGTCTTAAGTCCTAACCCCGAATAATTGGAAATCCATAGCAAGGACATGCCTGGAACCTGGAGAAAATTTGCTATGGCTTGCGGAGTTTCATGAATTATGTAAAATTCAAGTCAGATGCAATTTGGAAATAGGAGTTAACACACAATTCACTTTTGAGCACTTAGCTGGTTAAGGTCGGTATGGAGAGAATTCAGAACAGATTAATTATACCATGATAATATATGAGTAAATTGCTAAGGCTGCAATAAAAGCTTGGGGTGTCCTCCCTGGACAGAAAGATCGGGGAGAAGCTTTCACTAAAATAGAGCAAGGTCCCAATGAACCTTTTGCAGATTTTGTGGGATGTTTGCAAACTGCTGTCAAAAGAACTATTGGAGAAAATGCAGCTACAGAAATAATGACCAGACATCTGGCTAAGGAAAATGCCAATGAGATTTGCAAAAGAATTATATGGGGATTAGACAAAGATGCTTCTTTAGAGGAGATCATAAGATGATGTTCCACAGTGGGAACAAATGCTTTTTACACCCAGACTATGATGAACGTGGAAAGACAGGGTCCCTCCTGGCAAGGGACTTCTAGAGAAACTCAGTGATGTTTTCAATGTGGAAAAATTGGGCATCTAAGAGCTCAGTGTAGTTATGGAGATACAGTGAGAAGACAGGGTGAGAGAAGACCTAAAGCCCCATGTCCAAAATGCAACAGAGGACTCCATTGGGCATCAGAGTGTACAATAATTCAGGGAAACAGGATGAGGGGCCCAGGTCCAGGGCCACAGGCAAAAAAGACTTGGGGCATGATGGCAGCTGATGTTACACCCAAAGAGCCTTTAGAAGGTCAGGACTCTGATTTGATAAACCAGCAGAAAAGTAATCACATGGCAGAAAGGGATTACCTGATAAGTCAGCCAAAAGGCAATCAGATTGTAAAAATGGATTACACTTGGGGAGAATACAGGCCTTTTAAACCAACAGTGCTGTGTCCAGTGCAAACAACTCCAATGTAATTGCCAGATGATGAGAAGAGATTTAGAATGTGGTAAATAGAAGAAAATTAGATAGTTTAACCGCCTGGGAGAGAGGGTTTGCTTGTATTTTTAACAGACAGAAGAAAACAGATGAAGAAAGAAATAGATGGGTGGCAACAAGCACCTGGAGAGAGACAGAAAAAGAGAAAAACCTCAAAACAAAGGAGAAGATCTAAGAAACATCTCACACCGAAAGAGCATGGCTAATAAAAAGACTGTTAAAGAACTTTAAAACCAGCAGGAATCATTGGAATTCCTAACACAAGATGAGACTAATGGACAATGGACTTATGGACATTTATAAATTCTCAATTTATGATTATTTGGTCATGTTATTTGTTATATACTTCTAGCATGTGTTATGTTACTATGTTACTATGTGCTTATGTAATTTATGTAATTATGTGTAATACCTCCCATATTGATGGATTTATGTTTCAAGGTCATGACTATCCTATGTTCTAAATCAAAAGAAAGGGGGAGATGTTAGGATTACCAGGTGAGAATTCAGGTTGTCTGGACAGTGACAAGGTGAGAATTCAGGTTGTCTGGACAATTACAAAGTGAGAACTCAGGTTGACTTGACAGTTCTCTGGCTCAGACCTTTGATTTGGACCTTTAAAGAGAGTTTACACCTTAGGGATTCTAAGAGGAGCAAGTTCATTGGTTGAAGTACTTCTTCCCAGAAGCCCTTGCATTATCCCACGCCCATTCTCTGGGAGGATAAAAAGAGGCAACATTGAGCCTGGAGAGCAGTCTGCATTGGGGGAGGACAAGAGCTGGAGGAGATTCAGAGCCAGGATTCAGGAAGAAGAAGAGGCTGTCTGGAGGCTCCAGAAGCCTCCCAAGAAACCTGCTCATGGAGGAAAAGATTATACAGAAAAGAAACCTCCTCCCAGAGAAGGGTTACAACTGAGAGACAACCAGACCCTCACAATTCAAGAACATTACACATAACAATGAAAAATTTAATTTTGGACATATTTAATTCAAAATGTCCTTGGAACATGCAGTTGAATGTCAGTCAACAGACACTTAATAAGTAGTTACTATGTGCCAGTTTTTGTGCACATTATGACTTGGAGAGTATTAAAATGCATAGTTCCTTAGATTAAGGATGGTCTCAGGTTTGGGTTGTTTTGTTTTGTTTTGTTTTGTTTTCCTTTTTTAAAATTTTGTGAATAATGATGCCAAGTCCTTTGCTTGGAAGAAAGGAACTAACCTATTATTAAAGTTTATTCTCAAAGATTTTATTATTAAATTTTTAGCTGGAGAAAGATATGAGCTAAAATATATAGATTTGGTAATCATTTGCATAGTTGATAGTTGAATCCATGAGTACTGATGAGATCGCCAGGAAAGAAGAGAGTAGAGGGAGAAGAAGTCCTAGGACTAAGAACTGTTTGCATCCATACAGAAGAGGTGCTGTATGATGATGATCCTGAATGCAGTCTGAGAAGATTGGCTAGATAGGTAAGAGAAGAATCACAACAGGGCAAACAGCAATCTAAACCTTGTCAAGACAAGTAAGCAAGATAAGTATTCAAAAAAGGGGAGTGGTCAGTAGTGTCACATTCTGCAGAGAAGTCAGGAAGAGCAAAGGCAAGTGGATTTATCATTAAAGTGATCATTGGTGACTTCATAGAAGGTGTCTTGAGTTTGATTCTGGATATAGAAACTATTACAAGAATTTGAGAAATTAGGTGGAGAGCCAAGATGGTAGAGAGTATTCAAGACATTGCCTGAGTTCCCCTCACTTTCCTCAGAATCAATGCTACATCAAGCCTCTTAACAGATTTTGGAGTGACAGAATCCACAAACTTTCAGAGTGTAATCATTTTCCATCTTAAAGATATCTTGGAAGGATTTCAGGAAAGGTCTGTCTCAAGTAAGCACGGCAAACATGGCCTGTCACAGTTGCAGGACAATGAAGCCCAGTGCAGGGAATCCTAACAAGAGGCTCTTAGTCAATGTACAATAGCATTGGCTACTCTCTTCTGGTTCAGAAGGCCAGTGGATCCCAACAGCTAAATGGGATTCCTCCAAGGTAGCCACAGAAGGCAAACTGTGAGCCCTTGAACCACAGAGTAACAGGTGGGTCTTGACCAGGCCCATGCATCACATTCAATAAGAGGCTCCTGTCCCCCTGCAAAAGAGACTTGGGACAGTCTGTGCTGTGCCTTAGAGCAGAGCTCAACTTTTTAAAATGAGCAAAAAAATAAAAAGAGCTCTGACCATAGACATCTACTGTGGAGATAGGGAAGATCAGAATGCAAACTCTGAAGAAGACAGTAAAGGCACAATATTTTAAAGAAAAATATGAATTAGTCTCAAGCTCAAAAGGCTGTCTTGGAAGAGTTCAAAAAGAATATCAAAAGAGATAGAAAACAATGGGGAAAAGAAAGTTATGTAGGAGAATTATGAAAATTTTTGGGAAAAAAGCAGCAGCTTGGAAAAGGATGCATAGAAATCGAAGAAAACTTCTTTTTAAAAAATAAATTTGGTAAAAATGTAAAAAAAATGCTGAAGAAAATGATTTTTTTTTTTTTTAACTCATTACAATTTAGAATTGGTGAAATGGAAAAAGAATTTTTTTTTTTTTTTTTGACTGAGGCAACTGGGGTTAGGTAACTTGCCCAGGGTCACACAGTCAGGAAGTGTTAACTGTCTGAAGTCACATTTGAACTCTGGTCCTCCTGACTTCAGGATAGGTGTTCTATCCACTGCACCACCTAGCTGCCCCAAGAAAATTTCTTAAAAAAACAGAATTGGTGAACTGGGAAAAAAAATCCATTGAACAAAACAGTCCCTTTAAAAGTACAATTAGCTAAATTGAAAAGGAGGTGAAAAAGCTAACTGAAGAAAATAATTCACTAAAAATGAGATTGGACAAATGAAATTAAATGACTTAATGAGACATCAAGAATCCGTGAAAGAAACCTCCCCCCCCAAAAAAAAAAAAAAAAGAAAGAAAGAAAGAGTAGAAGAACATGTAAAATGCTTCATTGGAAAAACAACAGACCTGGAAAATAAATCCAGGAGAGACAATCTAAGAATTATTGGACTCTACCTGAAAGCCATGATGAAAAAAAGATCTTGGACAATATCTTTCAAGAAATCATCCAGGAAAACTGCCCTCATGTCCTAGAATCAGAGTACAAAATAGTCACTGAAAGAATACACCAATCATATCCTGAAAGAGACCTCAAAATGAAAACTCCAAGGAATATTGTAGTTAAATTCCAGAATTTTTCAGAACAAGGAAAAAAATAATGCAAGCACTCAAAAGAAACAATACAAATAATTGACGGGTCACAATCAGGATTATCCAGTACCTAATAGCTTCCACGTTAAAGTATTGAAGGGCCTTAAATTTGATATTCTGGAAGACAAAGAAGCTTGAGCTACAGTTAAGAATCAACAAACTAGCAAAATTAAGCATTGTCTTTCAGGGGAAAAGATGGACATTCAATGAAATAGGTGATTTTCAATCATTTCTGATGAAAAGAGCAGAGCTGAAGAGAAAATTTGATCTTCAAATACAAGACTCAAGAGAAGCATAAAATGATAAACAGGGAAGAGGAAAAAAAGTGTATATTTTTCTTTCTTTCTTTTTTTTGGGGTGGGAGGGGTCCTGAGGCATTTGTGGTTAAGTGACTTGCCCAGGGTCGCACAGCTAGGAAGTGTTAAGTGTCTGAAGCCACATTTGAACTCAGGTCCTCCTGCTTTCAGGACTAGTACTATATCCACTGTGCCACCTAGCTGCCTCCAAAAGTATATTTTTTAAAGATGTTTATATTCCCTCCATGGGAAGGTAATGCTTGTACTTCTTGAGAACTGTATCTTTGTCAGGGCTTTTAGAAAGGTATCCTTAGAAGGTGTAGGTTTAAGTTGATTTTAATGTGATGACAAATAAATTAGGGGTGGAAAAAGGATTATCCTGGGAGAAGAAGAAAGGAGAGATAAAATGGGGTGAATTGCATCACATGAAGAAGTGCAAAAGAGAGCCAAATGGATTTACAAGTTAATTCTGCCAAACATATAAAGAATGATTAATTCCAATACTATATAAAATATTTGGGGAAATAGAGGAAGAAAGGAAGGACCAAAACAGAACATTATAGACCAATTTCCCTAATAAATATTGATGCAAAAATCTTAAAAAAATATTAGCAAAGAGATTACAGAAATTTAACACTAGGATTATACATTATGGTCATGTAGCAATGGTTCAATATCATAAAAACTATGAGCATAATTGACCAAATCAGTAACCAAACTAACAGAAATCATATAATCTCAATAGATATAGAAAAAGTATTTGACAAAATACAACACCCAATCCTGTTAAAACATTAGAGAGCATAGGAATAATGAAATTTTCCATTAATGATAAGTAGTAATTGGGTGGATGGGAGGGTGAGAATAAAAGAAACTGAAATTCAAAAAAAATGTTTAAAATTGTTTTTACATATGATCAGGGGGAAATAAAATATTAATTTTTTTAAAAGAAGAAAAAAAAGGAATAGTAATATGAAGCTGAGTGGAGAGTGGATGGGAGTAGGGAGAGACTTGTAGACAGCAGACCAACCTAGATATGAGGTGATGAGGGCCTGTTTCATGGAGATGAAATGTTCGAGTACGAGAAAGAAAATTGATCAAATATTGAATAGGTTGAGGTAAGAGAGTGAGGAGTTAAAACTGTGAGTCTGAGGGATGGGGAGGATGGTGGTACCATCCTCCAGTTTGGCAGAAGAGGGAGGATTTTAGAGTTAAAATAATGAGTTCAGCTTTGGACATTTTGAATTGAAGATATCTACAAGATATTCAGTGTGAGATGTCTATCTAATAGACAGATGAAGATTTGAAAGCAGAAATGAAGAGATGAGAGTTTCAGGTAGAATATATAGATCCAAGAATCATATATATATCGAGTATATCTATATATAGATAGATAGATTGATATATTAGATTAGATCATCAGCTTCAAGAGATTCAATTCACCTCATGTGATAAGAATTAAGAAAGGCTATTAGAGTTTTGTAGATTTTAGGGAAGCAGCTAGTAGAAAGGGAATAATTGAACATTAGTGACAGAGAGGGAAATCTGCTGTAGAAGATGGGATGGAATAAAAATACTTGGCCATGAAAAGGATTAGCTTTGGCAAGAAGAGCCACCATTTCGAGTGAGACAAATGAAGCAAGAAATAGTGGCAGAAGTAATTTGAGTGTCATGAGATGATAAGAAGATAAGAAGGTGCTTGGTAAATATCTTCAGTTTTTTTCAGTGAAATACTAGGCAAAGTTCTGAGCTGAGAAGATGAAAAGCAGAGACACAGGAGAGGTTTGGTGTAAAATAAAAAGGTTTGGAAAAGCTGCTGTGGTAAGTGGAATAAAGAATAAATGTGGGAGGTATAAATGGATTGCCTAGTAGCAGTGAGTATCCAGTTAAGAATATATAACATAAATTTGTAAAGGACCTAGCTGGCATGTTTTCATCTATCTATCTGTCTATCTATAAAGAATATGCATGGGTAATTTTTTCAACATTGACCCTTGCAAAACCTTTTGTTCAAATTTTCCCCTTTCCCCCCACCTCCTCCCCTAGCTGGCAAGTAGTCCAATACGTGTTAAATATGTTGAAATACATGTTAAATCCAAATATATGTATACATATTTATACAGTTATCTTGCTGCACAAGAAAAATCTGATCAAGAAGGAAGGAAAAGAAAAACTGAGAAAGAAAACAAAATGCAATCAAATAACAAGAGAGAGAGTGAGAATGCTATGTTGTGTTCCACATTCTGTTCCCATGGTTCTCTCTCTGATGTAGATGGCTCTCTTCATCACTAAACAAGTTTATCATCTTATTGTTGAAGAGAGCCACATCCATCAAAATTGGTCTTTGTATAGTCTTCTTGTTGCTCTGTATAATGATCTCCTGATTCTGCTCATTTTACTCAGCATCAGTCATGTAAGTCGCTCCAGACCCCTCTGAAATTGTCCTGCTGGTCATTTCTTACAGAACAATAATATTCCATAGCATTCATATACCATAATTTATTAAGCCATTCTCCAATTGATGGGCATCCACTCAGTTTCTTGCCACTACAAAAAAGGCTGCCGCAAACATTTTGCACAATGGATCCCTTTCCCTCCTTTAAGATCTCTTTGGGATATAATCCCAGTAGAAACACTGCTGGGTCAAAGGGTATGCACAGTTTGATAACTTTTTGAGCATAGTTCCAAACTGTTCTCCAGAATGGTTGGAAACGTACACAGTTCCACCAACAATGCATCAGTGTCCCAGTTTTCCCACATCCCCTCCAACATTCATCATTATCATCTTTTTCAATCATCTTACCCAATCTGATTGCTGTGTAGTGGTACTTCAGCGTTGTCTTCATTTGCAGTTCTCTGATCAATTGTGATTTGGAAAACCTTTTCATGTGACGAGAAATAGTTTCAATTTCTTCATCTGAAAATTGTCTGTTCATATCTTTTGGCCATTTATCAAACTGGAGAATGGCTTGAGAACTATTATAAATTTGAGTCAGTTCTCTATATATTTTAGAAATGAGACCTTTATCAGAACCTTTGGATGTAAAAATGTTTTCCCAGTTTATTGCTTCCCTTCTAATCTTGTTTGCATTAGTTTTGTTTGTACAAAACCTTTTTAATTTAATATAATCAAAATTATCAATTTTGTGATCAATCATGAGCTCTAATTCTTCTTTGATCACAAATTCCTTTCTACTCTATAGGTCTGAGAGGTATACCATCCTATGTTCTTCTAATTTGTTTATAATATCATTCTTTATGTCTAGATCATGAACCCATTTTGACCTTATCTTTGTATATAATGTTAGGTGTGGGTGTATGCCTACTTTCTGCCATACTAGTTTCCAATTTTCCCAGCAGTTTTTGTCAAATAATGAAATTCTTATCCCATTAGGTTTGTCAAATACTAGATTGCTATAGTCATTGATTGTTTTGTTCTGTGAACCTAACCTGTTCCACTGATCATCTAGTCTATTTCTTAGCCAATACCAAATGGTTTTGATGACCGCTGCTTTATAGATCTTAGTTAGGCCTCCTTCATTTGCTTTTTTCTTCATTAATTCCTTTGAAATTCTTGACCTTTCAAAGGATATGAACAGACAATTTTCAGATGATGAAATTGAAACTATTTCCACTCATATGAAAGAGTGTTCCAAATCACTATTGATCAGACAAATGCAAATTAAGAGATACCACTACATACCTGTCAGATTGACTAAGATGACAGGAAAAAATAATGATGAATGTTAGAGGGGATGTGGGAAAACTGGGAAACTGATACATTGTTGGTGGAGTTGTGGACGAATCCAACCATTCTGAAGAGCAGTTTGGAACTATGTTCAAAAAGTTATCAAACTGTGCATACCCTTTGATCCTGCTACTGGGCTTAATATCCCAAAGAGATACTAAAGAAGGGAAAGGGACCTTTATGTGCCAAAATGTTTGTGGCAAACCCTTTTTGTAGTGGCTAGAAACTGGAAATTGAATGGATACCCATCAATTGGAGAATGGTTGGGTAAATTGTGGTATATGAATGCTATGGAATATTATTGTTCTGTAAGAAATGGCCAGCAGGATGAATACAGAGAGGCTTGGAGAGACTTATATGAACTGAGGCTGAGTGAAATGAGCAGAACCAGAAGATCATTATACACTTCAACAACAATACTATATGAGGATGTATTCTGATGGAAGTGGATATCTTCAACAAAGAGAAGATCTAATTCAGTTCCAATTGATCAATGATGGACAGAATCAGCTACATCCAGAGAAGGAACACTGGGAAATGAGTATAAACTGTTCGCATTTTTTTTTTCTCCCCAGGTTATTTTTATCTTCTGAATCCAATTCTTTTGTGCAACAAGAGAATTGTTCAGTTCTGCACACATATATTCTATCTAGGATATACTATAACATATTTAACATGTATAAGACTGCTTGCCATCTAGGGAAGGGGTGGAGGGAGGGAAGGGAAAAATCAGAACAGAAGTGAGTGCAAGGGATAATGTTGTAAAAAAAATTACCCATGCATTTGTACTGTCAATAAAAAGATATAATTATTAAAAAAAAAATTCTTGACTTTTCATTCTTCCAAATGAATCTTGTTATTTTTTCTAGTTCAGTAAAATAGTTTCTTGGGAGTTTGATTGGTATAGCACTAAATAAATAGATTAGTTTAGATAGTATTGTCATCTTTATTATATTTGCTCGACCTATCCATGAGCACTTTATATTTTTCCATTATTTAGATCTGACTTTATTTGTGTGGAAAGTGTTTTGTAGTTTTGCTCATAAAGTTTCTGAATTTCCCTTGGCAGATAGATTTCCGAACATTTTATACCATTGACAGTTATTTTAAATGGAATTTCTCTTTATATCTCTTGTGATTGGATTTTCTTAGTGATGTATGAAAATGCTGATGATTTATGTGGATTTATTTTGTATTAGGTGGCATGTTTTCATAATTTTCTCCAGTTCTGTTCAGCAGCAAGTTGAGTAGGAGTAAAGGCAGAGAGGATAGTGAGAGAGCAAGATCTTTAGTAGCATAAGGGAGAAAGTGCCTTGGGAGAAATGGACAGTTTAGAGAAGAAATAGGTCACCAAGGGGTCAAAATGTGAAGAGGAAGAATATTCAGCATGGGATGATGGAAAGAATTGAGGGGATGAGGGATTAGAGATCATAATGCAGTCTAAGTCTATAATGCAGTCTTGCTATTACTGTGTACAGTGTGTTCCTGGTTCTGCTTGTTTTGTTCAGCATCAGTTTGAATTATTTTTCTAGACCTTTCTAAAATCAGCTTGTTCATAATTTTTTATAGAACAATACTATTCAGTTACTTTCACATGCCATAACTTATTCAGCCATTCACCAGTTGATGGGCATCTATTCAATTTCCAATTCTTTGTCACCACAAAAAGATCTGTTGCAAACATTTTTGCTAATATGGATCCTTTCCCCTACTTTTGGATTTTCATGATACCGGGTTCTGGTAAAGGCCTCAATCCACTTGTTTACTTATCTATTTATTTATTTATCTATTCATTCATTTATGTATTTATTCATTCATTCCTTTATTTGTTTATTTATTTTATTAAAGCTTTTTACTTACAAAACACATACATGGGTAATTTTTCAACATTGACCCTTGCAAAACTTTCTGTTCCAAATTTTTCCCTCCTTTCCCCCACCCCCCTCTCCTAGATGGCAGGTAGTCCAATACATGTTAAATATGTTAAAATATATATTGAATCCAACATATGAAGACATATTCATACATTTATTTTGCTGTACAAGAAAAATCAGATCTAGAAAGAAAAAAAAAAAAAAAAACAAAACCTGAGAAGGAAAATAAAATGCAAGCAAACATCAACAGAAAGCATGAAAATACTATGTTGTGGTCTACACTGTTCCCACGGTTCTCTTTTTGGCTATAGATGGCTTTCTTCATCACTGAACAATTGGAATCATCTCATTGTTGAAGAGAGCCACATCCATCAGAATTGATCTTCGTATAATCTTGTTATTGCCATGTATAATGATCTGGCTCTACTCATTTCACTTAGCATTAGTTCATGTAAGTCTTTCCAGGACTTTCTAAATTGTCCTGTTGATTGTTTCTTACAGAATAATAATATTCCATCACATTCATACACCATAATTTATTGAGCCATTCTCTAATTGATGAGCATCCACTCAGTTTCCAGTTTCTAAACACTACAAAGAGGGCTGCCCCAAAGATTTTTGCTCATGTGGGTCCTTTTCCCTTCTTTAAGATCACTTTAGGATATAAGCCTGATAGAAACACTGCTGAGTCAAAAGGTATGCACAGTTTGATAACCCTTTGAGCATAGTTCCAAATTGCTCTCCAGAATAGTTGGATTTGTTTCACAGTTCCACCAACAATGTCTCAGTTTTCTCACATCCCCTCCAACATTCGTCATCTTTTTATCCAACTTTATCATTATATTTTCCATTATCTTAGCCAATCCTACGGTGTGCAGTGGTATTTCAATTGTCTTAATTTGCATTTTAAAGGCCTCATTTCTAAAATTTCCAAAATATGTAGAGAATTGACTCAAATTTCAACATTCTCCAATTAATAAATGATCAGAAGATATGAACAGCCAATTTTCAGATGAAGAAATTAAAGCCATTTCTAATCATATGAAAAAATGTTTGAAATAACTGTTGATTAAAGAAATGCAAATTAAGACATCTCCCAGGTATCACTTCATACCCTAGATTGGTTAAGGTAACAGGAAAAGATAATGATAAGTGTAGGAAGAAACTTAGGAAAATTGGGATATTAATGCATGGTTGGTGGAGTTGTAAAATGATTCAATCATTCTGGAGAGCAATTTAGAACTATGTTCAAAGCGCTATAAAACTGCAGACCTTATAGAACTGCAGAAAACTACAGATCTAGCAGTGTCTGTACTGGGTCTGTATCCCAGAAAGAGTCATAAAAGAGGGAAAAGGACCCACATGTGCAAAAATGCTTGTAGCAGGTCTTTTTGTAATGACAAGGAACTGGAAATTAAGTAGATGCCCATCATTTGGGGAATGGCTAAATAAATTGTGGTATATGAAACTTTATTGAATTGAATACATTAATGTAATATTGTTCTATAAGAAATGATGAGCAAGCTGATTTCAGAAAAGCCTGGAAATACTTAAATGAACTGATTTAAGTGAAGTAAACAGAACCAAGAGAATATTGTGCAAAGCAATAAGAAAATTATGTGATGATCAGCTGTGATGGATTTGGTTCTCTTCAATAGTGAGGTGATTCAAGGCAATTCCAATAGACTTGGGATAGGAAATACTATCCATATCCAGAGAGAGAACTGTGGAGACCGAATGTGGATCAAAGCATACTATTTTCATGTTGTTTATTTGCTTGCTTAAATGTTTTTTTTTTTCTTTCTCATGATTTTTTCCCTTTTGATCTGCTTTTTCTTGTACAACATGACAAATTTGGAAATACTGTTAAAATAATTTAACCTGTATTTGTATATTGGTTGCTATGTTGGGGTGGGGGGAGGTAAGGGAAGGAAGGAGAAAAATTTCAAGCACCAAATTGTATAAAAATGAATGTCAAAAATTATATTTACATTTATTTGGAAAAATAAAATATTATTGAAAAAGGATTTAAGAAGTTATTGAGAAGTGAGGAAGTAGAAACAATGAATGTAAACAACCTTTTCTGGAAGTTTGGCAATGAAGACAAGAGAGATATAGGATAAATTCTTGTGGGATTAACTTAACTGAAAGTTTTTTGTGTTTTTGTTTTTTAAGAATGGAATTTATCTTGGCAGGTGGAAAAATAGCCAGTGGTTAAGGAAAGATTGAAATTTAGGTGAAAATTGATCGAAGGGATGAGCTCTTAGAGGAGACAGAAGGGAATGTGATCAAGAGCACAAGAAGAAAGATTGGAATTGAGTAGGTTAAATGTTCCCTCTTTTGAGGTTACAGCAAAAGACAGAATGGAGGTTGACACTGAGGGGACTGAAGTGTAGAATTGAGTAGAATAGGCATGGTCTGATTTTTTTTTTTTTTTAAATTTTTTGAATTATGGCTTTGGCCTTTTCCTTAGAGAAAAGAGGCTAACCTATATATCGGTTATATACACAATAACTTACAGTATCTTAAAATGATTTTGTGAAGTAAGTAGTATAAGAATGATTTTCTCTTATTTATAGATGAGGACATGGAATATAATGTAATATCTGGGAAGGGACCTTTGAAAACATGTAGTTTGGTCTTCTCATTTTACATAAAAAGAACTGACAGCCTATAGAAATGAAATGATTTGCTTAAGACCACATCATCAATAAGTGGCTCAATTGATTTTAAACCATTTCTCTTGACTTCAATCTCTTTTTGTCTCAGATAATTCTTTGTGAGCCACCACACTTGTTCCACTCTATAACAGTCACTAATAATTTTTACTTTTACTGTGGTATCTTTTGCCATCAGGTCCAAAAGGTGTCATCAATGACTGGCGCAGATTTAAGCAACTGGAAACTGAACAGAGAGAAGAACAGTGTCGAGAAATGGAAAGGCTTATCAAGAAGTTATCTATGACTTGTAGGTCTCATTTGGATGAAGAGGATGACAAACAGAAACAGAAAGAACTGCAAGATAAAATCAATGGGAAGGTAACTTTGACACAAGCATTTTTAAGAAATACTAAAGGAGATACTAAATAATAGGAGAGAATGCGCATTTATTAAGTGCTGTTTATCTCTTTTGAGCCTCATAATTCTTTGAGGAGTGTATTTTACAGGAAATTGATACATCTTTCAGAAAAGTGGGAGGGGAAGGGAAAAAGGGAAGGGATAGGCTAAATAGAAGGAAAAAATGGAAATAGTAGAAGAAAGGTATTAGGAAAGGGGGAGGGACTCTAAAAGGGGAAGAGTGTTTGAGACAAGTAGTGCTTATAAGTAAAATACTGGGGAGGAGGGAAAAGGGAAAAGGAAAGAGGAAAGTATAAATTGGAGTAAATAAGATGTCCGGAAATAACAGAATTATTAGTTTAACCATAAATGTGAATGGGGTGAACTCTCCCATAAAGCGTAAGCAGATAACAGACTGGATTAAAAGCCAGAATCCTACAATATGTTGTTTACAAGAAACACATTTAAAACAGTGATATCTACAGAGTAAAGGTAAAAGGCTGGAGCAGAATCTATTATGCTTCAAATGAAATCAAAACAGGGGTAGTCACACTGATCTCAGATCAAGCAAAAGCAAAAATTTATCGAATTAAAAGAGATAAGGAAGAAAACTATATCTTGATAAATGGTACCATAAATAATGAAGCAATATCAATACTAAACATATATGCACCAAGTGGTATAGCATGAAAATTCCTAAAGGAGAAGTTAAGAGAGCTGCAAGAAGAAATAGATAGCAAAACTATAATAGTGGGAGAGCTCAACCCTGTTCTCTCAGAATTAGATAAATCAAACCACAAAATAAATAAGAAAGAAGTTAAGGAAGTAAATAGAATACTAGAAAAGTTAGGTATCGTAGATCTTTGGAGAAAATTGAATGGAGACAGAAAGAGGTGCATTTTCTTCTCAGCAATGCATGGTACCTATACAAAAATTGACCATATATTAGGACATAAAGACCTCAAAATCAAATGCAGCAATGCAGAAATAGTAAATGGATTTTTCAGATCATGATGCAATAAAAATTGCATTAAGTAAAAGGCCAGTGGAAAAAAGGCCAAAAAGTAATTGGAAACGAAAAAAATCTCATCCTGAAGAATGAATGAGTGAAATAGCAAATTATAGATGCAATAATTTCACCCAAGAGAATGACAGTAATGAGATAACATACCAAAATTTGTGGGATGCAGCCAAAGTGGTAATAAGGGGAAATTTTATATTACTAGAGGCTTACTTGCATAAAATAGAGAAAGAGAAGGTTAATGAATTGGGCTTGCAACTAAAAAAGCTAGAAAAAAGAAAAAATTAACCCCCCCCCAATCAAATACCAAACTTGAAATTCTAAAAATAAAAGAAGATACCAATAAAATTTAAACTTAAAAAAAAAAACTATTGAATTAATAAATAAAACTAAAACCAACAAAATAGATAAACCTTTAGTTAATTTGATTAGAAAAATGAAAAGAGGAAAGTCTTAAATTGTTAGACTCAAAAATGAAAAGGGAGAACTATCTACCAATGAAGAGGAAATTAGAGCAATAATTAGGAGTTACTTTGCCCAACTTTATGCTAATAAATTTGACAACCTAAGTGAAATGATGGAATACCTGCAAAAACATAGATTACACAGATTAACAGAAGAGGAAATAAATTATTTAAATAGTCCCATTTTAGGGGAAAAAAAAAAAATAGAACAAACTCTTAATCAACTCCTTAAGAAAAAATCCCTAGGACCAGATGGCTTTACATGTGAATTCTACCAAACATTTAAAAAACAATTAATTCCAATTCTATATAAAGTTTTTGAAAAAATAGGGAATGAAAGACTCCTAGCAAAGTCCTTTTATAACACAGACATGGTACTGATACCCAAACCAGGTAGGACGAAAACAGAGAAAGAAAATTATAGATCAGTTTCCCTAATGAATATTGATGCAAAAGTCTTAAACAAAATATTAGCAAAGAGATTACAGGAAGTCATCCTCAGGATAATATACCATGACCAAGTAGGATTTCTATCAGGAATGCAGGGCTGGCTCAATATTAGGAAAACTATTAGCATAATTGACTATATCTAGAATTAAATTAACAAAAAAACATATGATCATTTTAGTAGATACAGAAAAAGCATTTGATAAAATCCAACATCCATTTCTATTAAAAATAGAAATAAATGGACTTTTCCTTAAAATAGTCAGTAGTTTCTATTTAAAAGCATCAGCAAGCATCATATGTAATGGGATAAACTGAAATCATTCCCAGTAAGATCAGGGGTGAAACAAAGTTGCCCACTATCACGATTATTGTTCAATACTGTATTAGAAATGCTAGCTTTGCCAATAAGAGAAGAAAAAGAGATTAAAGGAATTGGAGTAGGTAATGAGGAAACCAAATGATCACTCTTTGCAGATGATATGATGGTATACTTAGAGAATTCTAGAGAATCAACTAAAAAACTATTAGAAATAATCCACAATTTTAGCAAAGTTGCAGGATACAAAATGAATCCACATAAATCATTAATGTTTTTAAACACCACTAAAAAAACCCAATAGCAAAAGATACAAAGAGAAATTCCATTTAAAATAACTGTTGATAGTATAAAATATTTGGGAATCTATCTGCCAAGGGAAAGTCAGCTACTATATGAGCAAAACTATAAAACACTTTCCATACAAATAAAGTCAGATCTAAGCAATTGGAAAAATATCAAATGCTCTTGGATTGGTCGAGCAAATATAATAAAGATGGCAATACTACCTAAACTTATCTAATTATTTAGTGCTATACCAATCAAACTCCCAAGAAACTCTTTGACTGACCTAGAAAAAATAACAATTAAATTCCTCTGGAAGAACAAAAGGTCAAAAATTTCAAGGAAATTAATGAAAAAAAAAGAAAAAAAAAAAGCAAATGAAGGTGGCCTAACTGTACCAGATCTAAAACTATATTATTATAAAGCAGTGGTCCTCAAAACCATTTGGTATTGACTAAGAAATAGAGTAGTCAATCAGTGGAATAGTTTAGCCTCACAGGGTAAAATAGTCAATGACTATAGTAATCTAGTGTTTGTCAAATCCAAAGACCCCAGCTGTTGGGATAAGAATTCACTATTTGACAGAAATTGCTGGGAAAATTGGAAACTAATAGAAACTAGGCATTGGCCTATACTTAACACCGTATACCAAGATAAGATTGAAATAGGTTCATGATTTAAACCTAAAGAATGATATTATAAACAAATTAGAAGAACATAGGGTAGTTTACCTGTCACATCTCTGGAGGAGGAAGGAATTTGTGACCAAAGAAGAACTAGAAATCATTGATCACAAAATTAATAATTTTGATTGTTATGTTAAAAAGTTTTTATACAAACAAAACTAATGCAGATAAGATTAGAAGGAAAGCAATAAACTGGGAAAACATTTTTACATTCAAAGATTCTGATAAAGGCCCCATTTCTAAAATATATCAAGAATTGACTCCAATTTATAAGAATTCAAGTCATTTTCCAATTGATAAATGGTCAAAGGATATAAAGAGACGATTTTCAGATGAAGAAATTGAAACTATTTCTAGTCACATGAAAAGGTGCTCTAAATCACTATTGCTCAGAGAAATGCAAATTAAGATAACTCTCAGATACCACTACACACTTCTTAGATTGGACTTCTGGGCACTTGGATTTTTCAGTGATTTTCTTTTGGTACAGTGCATAGAACACCAGGTCTAGAGAGAGTAAAAACAAAACAAAACAAAAAAAACTCAGATTGGTCTTTTTGCAAACTTTTAAGGTATGAAGGAAATACTAGTGATGTTGAGGATGAGGATGATGATGATGATGTAGTGGTAGTGATTGTTGTAGATGATGTGGATTGTATCTAGGTTATACTGTAACTCATGTAAAATGTGTGGGATTGTCTGTCATCTAGGGGAGGGAGTAGAGGGAGGGAGGGGAAAATTTGGAAAAATGAATACAAGGGATAATGTTATTAAAAAATTACTCATGCATATGTACTGTCAAAAAAATTTATAATTATAAAATTAATAATAAAAAAAAAAAGAATGTGACTTTGAGGCTTTCAGTGATGTTTTGTGCCTCTGGAGATCAAGAAGTCCTTTGCATTGTTGACCAGTATAGATAATACTTGCATGTAATTTGTGGGGTGCTTATTGCTGCACTCTATTTATCAACCTCTTAATCCTGTTGCAGATGACTCTAAAGGAGTATGGCATAATGAAAGAGGAGCAGGACGATGAAGAATTTTTACAGCAATATAGGAAGCAGCGAATGGATGAGATGAGGCAACAGCTACATAGCGGGCACCACCAGTTCAGACAAGTCTTTGAGATCACCAGTGGAGAAGCATTTTTGGACACAGTTGATAAAGAACAGAAAAGCACACTCATCATGATTCACATTTATGAAGATGATATCCCGGGGGCGGAAGCAATGAATGGCTGCATGATTTGCCTTGCTGCTGAGTACACCTCTGTCAAATTCTGCAGAGTGAAGAGTTCCCTCATTGGAGCCAGTTCCCGCTTCACTAATAATGCTCTTCCTGCATTGCTGATTTATAAGGGAGGAGAATTAATTGGCAATTTTGTCCGAGTCACTGACCAGCTTGGAGAAGATTTCTTTGCTGTGGATCTGGAAGCATTTTTACAAGAGTGTGGTTTGCTCCCAGAAAAAGAAATGGTATTGCTGTCATCAATCCATAACCCAACTACTGGTTTCAGTGAGGATAGTGATCTGGAAATAGATTGAAGTATTAGGGAAAGGGACTAGTAGTGTAGGGGAGAATAAATACAAGTAGGAGACTTGTCTTCTGAGGCACATATCTATATGTTTATTTTTGTTCCTTGTGTCCTTTGGCTTTTTGCCTCTTTTTTGTAAACTCCTTTATTATATGCAAAATTAAACCTTCTTAACATTTCTTAGATTAAATCAATAAAGTGTTGAATCACTGAGTCTCTCACAGGAAATTGTCTTCAAAGTTGTATAAACAGGAAATAATTTATTTGCCTCAGGATCTCTTACATAAAATCTTTGTTGTCATTACTAATCAATATTTACTTAGTATTCACATGGCATTATTCTGGAAACCGTCTTTAGATGATCCCAGCAGTCCCTTCTAGCTCTAAAACTCAAGAATTCTATGATTAGAATTTTGATGACTTTATAAATGTTGCAATTACTTAAGTAATTAAGTAAGGCACTATGCATATTCTTGGTCAGAGGCTTAGCCCTAGAAGATATCACATTCTTTCTAAGTTCCTTTACCCTGTCAATTTGTTGTTAAAATATTCCAGATGTCATGTATGGACAAAATAATGATTATATTAATGAGGAAGTGGTCTTTGCTACTGGCAATGACATTTTGTGGTTGCATTAAATCTTAAATTAAGTTTGGTTGGGGATGACATTTGCCCTACCCTAAAGTAGTCACTCTGCTTTGAAATTAGATTTGAGGTCGAGATAAAAAATTTATCCTTAAGAAGCTAGTAAGCCATTTTAGTGATTGTGTTCCTTAATCTTTAAGTACCACTTTTATGGCTTTATAAGGTTTTGTAAAATGTCTTCCTTACAAGTATCCCCCCAAAAAAGAAAAAACAGTACAATAATCATTATGCCTACTTTATAGATGAGAAGACAGAAAACAGAAGCTCTGATTTTGTCTTTGGTCTCAAAAAAATACG
Source organism: Sminthopsis crassicaudata (assembly GCF_048593235.1). Lineage (NCBI taxonomy): Eukaryota > Metazoa > Chordata > Mammalia > Dasyuromorphia > Dasyuridae > Sminthopsis > Sminthopsis crassicaudata. The sequence goes on along the minus strand of NC_133618.1, from coordinate 464,803,120 downwards.
TACTTGTTGAGCAGATAGGAATGCTTTGTTTAAGGAGACACAAAGTTCAGATATGACATTTTGACATGGTGATTACAGGCTTACGAAGTGTTTTAACACCAACACTTAATAGCTTTAATGCTCAGTATAATACAGTAAGTATCCTAGAGAGTTATACAACAAAATACTATTTATCAAGAGGGAGAATCTTGGCCACTTAAACACCAGAACATTAAACTGGAGAACATGAAAGGGTAATGTAATGTGGCTGAAGGAAGGCTGGATTTAGAATGAATCCCTCAATCTGCTACTTATTATTTGTGTGACCTTGTGCATATAACTTTTACTCTTTGAGCTTCAGTTTCTTTATCCATAAAATGAACAGATTTTGATTAGATAATTTTTAAAATTATGTTTTAGCTTACTGAGTGAAAAGTAGCTCTAGGGCTGTTGAAACAAAAGAGGAGGCTATGATTCAGTATAACCACAGGAGGGCAGCAAAGGAGAAGGAAAACCAAATCTGATTTCTAACAAGACCTTGAACCTCTGAATAGACAGCTCATATACAAGCCAAAGCAATAATAATAATAAAATATAGTGCTTTAAAATTTTTCAAAGTGCTTTTTATTCTCATTTGATTTTCACAACAAACCCTGTGAAGTTAGTGGTACTGGGATTATTTCTAGAAAAGTTCTAAGTTATCCATGATCTAATAAACTGATATTAAAGCAAGTTATAACAAGTTTCAGTTAGTTTTTGGATGAGAAATAAAAAAAAAAAGCCATTCATTTAAAAAATTAAGCACAAAGAATACATGAATAGATTTATTTTTAATGTTCCTTGAAAAAAAATTGGGGGGATTCCAAATTCTTTCCATTTTACCTCTCCCATACCATTGAAAATGAAAAAAAAAAAAAAGCTTATCAGTTGTACATGCAGAATCATGCAAAACATTTTCATATTATCCATGTTGCCCCCCCAAAAAAAATTATATTTTAATCTCTACTTAGAGTCTTATCAGTTCTCTCTCTGACACTAGATAACTTCTTTAATCTGAAGTCCTTCAGAATTATCTTGGATTATTGTATTGATTAGAGCACCTTAAGTCAAACATAGTTGATCATTAATAGTGTTGTCTGTGTACAATGATCTGGTTCTGCTCATTTAATTTTGCAATATTTTTTCTGAAATGGTCCTGCTTGTCATTTCTTCTCACACAGTAGTATTACATCACATTACATACATATACCACAACTTGTTCAGCCATTCTCCAACTGGACATCCCTCAATTTCCAATTCTTTACCACAGTGAAAAGAACAACTAGAGATGTTTTGATTCCTTTGGATCTTTTTCCTTTCTTTCTTTTGCTTTTCTTTTTTTTTTTTTTTCTTTTTTCTTTTTTTTTTGAGATGCAGACCTAGTAGTAGTAGTAATTGGATCAGTACACAATTCCACCAATACTGCATTAGTGTCCCAATTTTTCCACATTTCTAGAGTTAAAAAATAAAAAAGAAATCTATTTCTATTCACATCATGTCCAATGAAGAGTCAGGCACAAAGGAGGAGAGTAGAAAGAGGATCCCCAAAGAAGGCAGAAATAAAGGATTAAAAAAGAAGGCTAAGGAAAAAAGAGTAAAAGGTCCAGAATGAAGGATGAGTGTCTAGAAATGCTGTATTTGCCCTACCAGGTTATTCCCATTTTCCAGCAAATAGAAAAGAACCTAGAAATTGCAGGCAGGCACTACAGCCAGGCAAATCTGTATTTCAAACAGATTTGTAAAAAAATTAGTCTTTTATTTTTAAGTTCAGTGGCATCACTGGAATCATAGAAACAAACCCTTTGAGGTAGAATGTACCTCAAAACATAGAATATTAGAACACAGAATGATAGGACTGTTAAAGAGTTATTTACTAAGAGGAGGGGATGAGACACTGCCAGGAGTCTGTTTACAACCATATATGAGCCTAGAACTATTGGAGTCAGAATGGAAAGGGGATAGGTAATCTGAATTTGAGAAGCAAAAAGATAAGTTGGAATGGAGAAAGCACAAGTTGAACAGGTTCAATTAATTTCAAAACACATTTATTTAAACTTAAATCCCTACTGTGTATAATTTCTGGTGCTTGGGACAGGGAATATGATTATAGGAATGAGTCCAACAACTCTGGAAAGGATGATAGCTGATTACTGTTGTTTGTTTTTTATTCCTGCCTCTTAGAGTCTGGACCTTCCTTATACAAATATAGGCTGGGCATGGAACCTGTTTTCATGAAATTTAGATGGTTCCTTCCCTCTGCCTCTTTTTCAAGGGATGAGGGAACAGGGAATACCAAGAGACAAACAATTTTGATGCAAAGTAGAATGTTCCAAGTGCAGGGGAGAAATTCAGGCCATTTTTCAATTCTATAACCCAGGGGCCAGCTAAGTGGTGCAGTAGTTAGAGCACCAGCCTGAAGTCAGGAAGACCTGAGTTCAAATTTGACCTCAGACACTTAACACTTCCTAGCTGTGTGACCCTGGGCAAGTCATTTAACCCCAATTGCCTTAGCAAAAATATATATAAAAACCCAAAGCAGAAGCAAAGGGATAGATATAAAAATATATATTCATATATTTATTGTGGCACAGAGCAGTGTGTTGGAAAAAAAAGTCTGATCTTAAGATTTCAAAGACCTGCATTGAAATTCCAGTTCTCACCCTTACTATTTCCATTATTTAAATTACATCATCTTTTTGGGTCATAGCTCACCTGTAATATGGAATACTACTACTTCTGTGCCTGCTTCCACTGTCAGGAAAAATATTTTATAACCTGTGGAGAATTATGATAATGGAAACTGTGAGCAGTAAGGAATCAATACCATTTGAAGGAGCAGCAGCATAAAAAACTGTGGTTCAAAGTTAATTTGGGCAAAAACAGACAAGGAAGCAGAGAAGAACATCAGATTTGGAATTAGAAGATTAGAAGATGGAATCCTGACTTAGTCATTTACTATTTGGATGATTTTGGTCCAATCATTTCCCTTACATGGTCTTCTATTTCCTCATCTGTAAAACAAAAGGGTTTTCTTCTCTTCCAAATGCCCCAAATAAGTCCTAAAATTTTAATTTGGATTTATCTTTTGTAATTCAGAAATTCTTAATCTGAGATCTGTGAATGATTAAAAAAAAAAAAAAAACTTTTGATAACTTTCAACACAATTGGTTTCTGTTGTGTTCTTTTACATTTTATTTCATGTGTTTAAAAATATTTTGAGGAGTCAATGAGAAGGTTTCATTAAACTGCTAAAGGAGCCCACAACATATAAAGAAGTTAAGAAGCACTTTACCATATGCCTAATATGCATATTTTGTAAATAGATATTTATGTGCATGTCCCCAAGTAAAAACATAAGCTTCTTGAGGGCAGAGACTGAAATTCATTTTTGTCTTTGCATTCTAAGCAATTAGCATAATGGCTGACTTATAGTAGGCACATAATAAATGCCAATTATTGATTGGTTGATTAGGCAGTTTCTAAGGTCTCTTCCAGCTCTAAGTATTATGAATTGTCAAATCAAAGGTAAGGCCTTAATTCTAGCAAAGAGTTTCTATAATTTGTCAGATACATAAATTAGAGCAAACCTGGGGCTTTCAAAGAAAGGAGTTGTCTGATTCTTTCTTCCTCCAGATGAGCTACAACTGTGGATGACTGTTGTTTACTTGCTTCCAGAATGGGGAAAAAAATGCTACATATTCACTTCTGGGATCACTTATGCTGACTTAACAACATCCTGGGGGCACCTTAAGAACAAGGTCTTCCCTTAAAGAGTCTATTGCATCGGTATAACATGCACTCCTGGCAGTTACAATTACTAGTCTGCCCTAGGCCCAACAGAGTACCTTTGACCACTGACCTTTGCAGTGTGAACTTTACCCAGCTCGCCTCCTCTGAGGCCTTCAAAAGTCTCTGGCCACGATCTCTTGAATTTATAGTTTAATAACTGGTAGCGCACTCAAGAACAGCCACGTGTAATCTTAAAAGCCTTTATTATACCTATTCACATAATGCCTTGACTTGTTGGTTCTCCAGTGAACACCTGGTCAGAAGACCCATGTGTTCACTATCAAAATCCTTACTTCCTTCGGCTATCCATCTCGGCTTGGCCACCCAGGTTAGGGAGCCAGGTTAAAGAGCGCCAGGTTAAAAAAAGCAACTGCTGTCTGCAGTGGGCTTATAAAAGGCCTATGAGATCACACACACAGCCAATCAGAGAGAGAGTCATCACCCACTATGAAGCTATCTTAATATGGCCAAGATCCTACCCACAGGGCAGTCCTAACATCCACAGAGATTACTTCTGGGCTGTTCGAATCTCCTGTTGCGCTGTAGCCGCTGCCCATTTAAAGGGCCCTTACAATTCCCTTCTCTTGTTTTGCGGGAACCGCATCCTTACACATCGGGACAGTCCTGGGTTGAAATTGAGTCAATAGCTGTTTTTCTTGTATGGTAAAAGCAGATTTAAGAATCAGAAAATGGATCTGGATTCTAGTTCTGTTACTAGCCTTCTCTAATTTTCATTGTCCTCATCTGTAAATAAGATTTTAGACTAGAGAATCTATAAAACTGTGATCTTTGAATATGTCCTCATTCTTCCATAAAGAGATCCATCCCTAGATCTTGAGAAGTATGATATACTGTGGCTAGGCTACTGATCTTAGAGTTAGGAAAACTTCTTCAAATTCTATCTTAGATACTGAACAAGTCATTTAAACTCTTTGTGCCTCAGTTTCCTCATCTGTAAAATAAGAGGGTTAAATTCAAAGACCTTCTAAATTAGGCCTTTTAGTTTCTTCCAGCTCCAAATATATGGTTAATGCAATGAGAAGGATGGTAGTGATGGTATGAATTATTTCCTCCCAGAAGTTCTTTGGTTTTAAGATCCTATAGTTATGACTGAATTTTCCAGGTAGTGGCAGTAGTGACCACAATTTCATTATCCAAATGTAAAATAGATTGCCTCTGGAGGAGTGAGTTCCCTATTGTTGTAGGTCTTCACTGAGAGACCACATATGAGAGGTATCTTAACTCAGATATGGGTAAGATACTGGAATACAAAAACAATAATGGAAGCCATTACTTATCCTCAAGGTGCTTTATTCTATTGGAGCATAGGACATGAAGACAGAGAAGTAAATAAAAGATAATTTGAGGGTAGAGAAAAGGTTACCAATTATACAGATCAATTCTTATTTGACCACACTACTTTGAGCCTTTTCTGACTGATTTCTCCACCTTGCCCTTGGAAGTTCATTGTGATAATTTCATGATCCTATGAGATCCCACAAGCTTTGGTTTCACCTCATTACTACCTTTTGCCTCTCTGATTAGAAGCTCCACTTAAGGAGAGAGCTCAGTTCAGACATCACCTCATTCTTATCCGGCTACACTCATCTTGAAAGATTTTTCCACCATTATCCATCATTGGATAACTTCTCCCCCTCTTATTTTATATCCCCCCCCTGACATTTTTTTCATTTCCTTTTGTATTTAGTATTATCCCATTACGCTGTAAACTCCTCGAGGATAGGGATATCTCTTACTGTATTTGTTTTCCTAGTGCTTAGCACAGTGCCTGGCACATGCTTAATAAATATTTATTTACTATTATTAACTGTCAAGAAAGAGTTTTTGTAGGATATGCCAGTGATCTAGAATCACAAGTGGCTTAGACCTGGAATAATCTATGATCTAGAAATACAGATCTCTGAATTGGAAAGAACCTTAGAGGTTGTCTAGTCCAACCCATACCGGATCTAAAATTCTTTCAAATGGTTATTTGGTGACAAACTTACTGCTTCCTATTCCAATTTAAATTGTTAGAAAGCCTGTTCTTATCTTAGTCCAAAATTTTTTCCTCTGTTATATTCAACTCTTCACCCACTACCTCTAATTCTTGGAACAGGATGAACAAGAATAATTTCTCTTACAGTTGGCAACTTTCAAATACTTGAAGACAGCTATCATATTCCCACTAAACTTTCTCTTCTATAGGCTAAATATTTCTAGTTTTTTCAAAGAATTTTCATGATGTGAATTCAGGGATTGGAGGAAATGCCTATATCCTAGAATACAAAATTGGAAGTGGTAATAGCCTAGAACAATGATGGGTCTAAACATCATATAAATTGTTTATATTAGAATAGAGAATTTTTAGAGTCCTTGATCTAAAATTGCCTGGAATAATCCTGAGCAAAGGAGCAATCTCCTTGGACAGACAAGAATTTAGGCAGTTCAGACTGATTTTTGTGATAGGAAGTGCAAATGAATTATCCTGTAATAATAAAACCTGGATCTAGAATTATCTAGAATCATTAGAGTTTTGTCTCAAATGCTGTCACATCTAGTGGAGGCAAAAATTTGAAGGAATATGTCCCAAATCCAAAATTGGAATGAAACAAGAGCTTTGTATGGGTAGAAATACAAGAGCCAAAAGACCTGCAGAGCTCAGGGTGGGGTAGTTAAAGATATCTGATTGGCCTAGAATATGACTTTATCATAAATCCCAACCTTCTTTCAACTCTAGTCAATTCTGGACTTTTCTCCTTATGTCTAGGATTTCATAAAGGGCATAAAATGAGTACCATGTACAGACATTGGGAATGTGGGGGCAAAGATTTGTTTTCCTCTTCCTTGGACTGACACATGATCTCTTTTGCCATTATCCTCTTTTTCCCGAATTCATGGTAGGGGTGAGACCATACTAGTATTCATCTGCTCAGCCCGGGTTGGGACCTCTGCTAGCATAAATACCCAACTCTTTCTCCTTCACCTTTTTCTAGAGGATCCTGGCTCTTTGCAGTTTTCTTCTTGGAAGTAATCTTTACATTCCATAAGCTCAAAGAAGAATTGGTGGTTGTGATCATATCTGTATGTGAACAAGGACAGAGGAGGTAGAGGAAGGAAAAATAGATGAGTAAGGAGAGGCATTAGTTCTTCATGCATGATATTTGCTGAAACTTTTGGATTGGCAATTGTGGCTTGATTATCACCTGGTTAACAAGAATAATTTGCTAAAATAGGAAGGCAATACATAGCCCACAGAAGTAACCTCTTCCTCTATCTTTCCTGATGTCACAGAGTCTATAACTCCACCCTGAATTATTCTTTTTCACATGAGCAATTTTCCTGCCTCTTCAGTCTAATACAAAAGTTCCAAGTTAAAGCTCTAGAAGCAATAACCGATGTTGGAAATCTGTCTATAGAATAATAACAAACTGACCCAGTAACTTAGAACTACAGAAGTCCTTTATGTGGAATGACCTGCATTAGCTTAGACTAGCTATGTGAAGACACTCCTAAATTAATAGTGTCTAGGTCCAAGTCAACTTGGATATTTAGTGGCTATGTGATATTGAGCATTATCACTTAACCTTTTGGTGTAGAAAGTTCCTATGACTATAAATTGCTGAACTGATTACAATCTACAATAATAGAGTTTCTTCTCTGTGTTTCCTGCACCAATGAACTCCTTTGCCAGCCTTTCCCCAATAAAAATCTCACCCCCAAAACCTAGAACCCTGAAGGTACAAATCTGTGATAGACAAAAAAAGTGGTCAGATGCCACTAGCCATAGTATGAGATAGAAGTGATTTATTCTGTAAATTTCCTTGAATATCTAGCTCCATAGCTTCATTTCTGGCTTTAATAGTTTTACTTTACTAAGCACATATTTTGTGCAAGGTACTCAGCTAGTGACACTTAGATAAAATAAAAATTAGTTCTTGCTCTGAAAGAGCTTACAATCCTCTACTCACTTCTACTACTATCCTTAAGTCTAGACCATGAATATTCACTAAGCTCCAAACCTGTCCCCTTCAGTCTCTACTTAAACCTTGAATTGGACAAGCCATTCTAGAAAGCAATGTGGAATGATGTCCTTAAAGTTACTAAATTGTGTTTATTCTATGTTCCAGCAATACAGCCATAAGGTCTATATCCTAAAGAAATCAAAGAAAGATATTATCTCATATTATGAAAATATTTATAGAAGCACTTTTTGTAGTAGCAAAGAACTGGAGATATAAAAATATGCTCAGTAATTAGGAAATAATTGAACAAATTATGATTTATGAAAATAATGGAGTACTGTTGCATGGTAAACAATTATGAAGGTGACAGTTTCAGAGAATCCTGGAAAGTTTTATATGAATTGATGCAGATTAAATTTAGCAGAGCTAGGAGAATAATGTATATGTTGTAAAGACAAACAATTTTGAAAGACTTAGGAATTTTGATCAACACTATGACCAACCATGATTAAAAAGGTTTCATGATGAGACCCTTCCTAAGAGAGGTGAGGGACTTGAGGTAGAGATGGAGCATATATTTGGGGGAATTTCTGCCATTCTTTCTCTTGTGTTTCAAGGTCGATTCCTATCACATCTCTCAATTCCCTTTTGGATCTGGAATAACATAAAATGACCCAGACTGACAGAGGTAAATTTGGCTTAGAGTTTGCTTTGAAAATTCCTTCTGTTCTCTTCCTCACAGGCTTGTTCTGCCATGCTTTCCTGTTTTGCTAGGCTTGGTAGTCACAGCCCTGCTTTCCAAGGGTTCAGAACAGTCTGTCCAGCTCTGGAAAACAGACTTTTTAGACTTCAAGATTTATTTTTGAAAAAAAAAAGGCTCAATTTGCTTGCATTCTTTTGATCCATTTTTAAAATTAAAGCTTTTTATTTCCAAAACATATTTATGGATAATTTTTCAACATTAACCCTTGCAAAACCTTGTGTCCAATTCCATCCCTCCCCCCTGCCCTCATTCCCTCCCTAGATGGCAAGTAATCTAATATATCTTAAACACATATATACATACATACACACATATATACATACATACACACACACACACACACACATATATATATATATATATATATATACACATACATCTTTATATAATTACCTTGCTGCACAAGAAAAAGCAAAAAGCAAAAAAAAAAAAAAATCAGAAAATAAAATGCAAGCAAACAACAACAAAATGTTGTAATCCATGCTCAGTTCCCATAGTCCTCTCTCTGGGTGTAGATGGCTCTCTTCATCATAAGATCATTGGAACTAGCCTGAATCTGATCCAGTTTTTTTGAATGACTAGTGCAGGAGAAAGCATGATCTAATGAGATAACTATTGGATTTGGAATCAGGAGATTTCAATCAAATCCCAGCCCTACTACTTAATACATGATCTTAAGCAAGTCCCTTCCCTGGCCAAGGCTTCAGTTTTCTTATCTGTTGAATGGGAATGATGATATCTAAGATCCTGCCCCTCCCTCCAAGTTTAAAAATTCTTTGCTACTGGGACAGGGGCAAAAACAACTGGTACACAAGTTGGATGGGAATATGACATTCCCCCTCTCCTTACTATCCTTGTAGTTTTATTTACTCATAATGACATTAGCAGGAAGAGTTTTCTGGCAGGATCAGAGGAACAGTGCTGAATTGGTGGTTTCTTACTACTGGGTCATAGTAAGTCAAGAGCCATCATTCCCATGACCAATATGCTGTAGAACCTGTAGAAGAGGAGCCAGCCAGTGTGGACAGTAAGTAGGACTGAGAACTGAGTCCACATATCAGTAAATTGGGAACACATGTTTAGGTAATGTCTAAATATAGGACCCTGGAGACATCTTTTAAATTTCAACCTAAGATTCATGGAGGTAAGGAATCAAGATTTGAATCCCGGGTCTCTGACAATAAATCCAGTGAATTTCCCATTATACCAAGATAGGCATTCTATCTTCAAGCCCCTTCAGAAAGAATTTTCACCAAGAGAAGTTTCCCTAACAAGGGAAAGGAGAAGGAAGGAGAGTCCTTCACAATCATAATCTAATAAGTAGTATTTTAGAATGGGAGTCAAATATCCAGACTAATCTTGAGCAAATCATATTGTTGCTAAAACTTAGTTTTTTTTCTTTTCTTTTTTTTTTTTTCTGTAAAGTGAGGGAACTGGGCTGTATGATCAGTAATAACCCATAGCATGGAACATGGGGAAAATGGCTAGATTTGGCCTTAGGAAATTAGGGTTTAAATTCTGGTTATGATACTACCTAAGAAATTCACTTGATCTCTCACACTCACATTTTCCTTAAAATAAAGGGGAAAGAAATATATAAAAGGGAGAAAGAAAACTTGCACCCCCTATTTCATAAGATTTTGATTAGCAAAACACATTTACACCTTAAAGTACTATAGTAATGTTATCATTGTCATGTCCTATGTTCCAAGGTCTTTTAATGCTTTAACATTTTGATATGAAGTCCCTGCCAGCTGTAATATTTTATTTTTTAAAGGATTGTCCAATTCTAAAAAGCAGAAGAAATTTTGTCATAATTATATGATTGTTATAGTGATAGATATGCCAGAAAGATCAGCTGGTCAGCTCATCACTTGCTGTGTCCTTCCTAGACAGGAAAGATGAAGAGGTCAATCATATGATCATAGATTTAAGGCCTGAAAGGATCGTATAATCTAAGCCTTTTATGTTATAGGTGAGGTATCAGGACCTAGTCAGGGTGATGTGCCCAAGCTCACATAGGTGGTAATTATTCAAACCCAGATCCTCTGATTTCATATCTAGGGCTCTTCCACTGTGATACTGAGAGCTTTGCTCAGGTCAGTAGGAATAAAAAATCAGACTTGCCTGCTTTTACAATTTAGAACAGGCGGCACATTCTCAATTATCTATCTATATCTATATATCTATAGCTATACTTCAGTTCAGTAGGAATATGTGGAATAGGTAACAGCCTAAGTGTTAATGAATTAAGAGCAAAATGAAGCCCTCCCAGCTTTTCAATGGTTCCCCAATTGACCTATCACACAATCTCTTTCTTCTTTGTTATCTGACATTCCCATTGAGGTCATTCCACCAAAATTAAGGAGTTTATTTGCTTGAGACTTCCACTCAAATTCATATAAGTTAGTTCAGAACAGTTGTTTCAGATCTCTCATCTGTATAACTTGATTTTTCAGATGAGAATGTTATCACTTTGAAAGGCGCAGGAAATCTGACCTTAAGCTTCAGGAGTGAAGTGTAAAGGAATGCAGAAGTATTCAGGAGTAGGGCTGGTAGCTGCATTGACTTAGGATAAGCAAGAGATAGGGAGATTGAAAAAAAAAAAGATTCACTGATGAATTTTGGCTCATGTCTCAGTAGATGGGAAAGTCCTTACTTAGAAATTAAAGGGAAGAATTGGAGATGCTAGGAGGCTGTTATCTTGGCACAAGAAAAGGAAAGTGCTGGTATAGAGGGCCGAGCCATGACTCTGGAGTTAGAATATCCACCTTTGTGTGTCCCTGGGCTCTTGAAGTGTGTGAACTTGGACTAGATTGTCTTTGATGTCCTTCCTAAGTCTAGATCTATGATGGTATGATCTGAATTCTAGTTCTAGCTCTGCTACTATTATCTGATTCACAAGTCACATGGCTTGTATGACTTTGGGTAAATCCTTCCTCTAATGCTCACTTTCCTCATTGAAGTGAAAGAGTTGACCAGATGGTCTCCAAGGTTTCTTCTAGATTTAAGGTCTTATGAGAGTTAGTCTGGTGACATGTCTAGAGGGAAATCTAGCTCAGCTTCTGTGACTGCTCACATGGACAGCAGGGATCAGGCCTAGAAGTCAGAGCAGTGAAAAGGGGTATTCGAAGCCCAGGAAGTTGGATTGGCCTCCATGACTCTAATAGGGTTAACCATAATAGTGTTCTTGTAGATTCAATATTCTCATTTTTCTGCAATTCAACAATCATGGGCTAAGGAATTCTCTTGTTTTTATCTTGCATAACAAAAAGAAAAAATTAGAGCTTCCTAGGTTGGACTTCACAGTGCTGGTGGCGGGGGGGGGGGGGGAAGGGAGACAGAGAGAGAAAGGAAGAAAAGAGAAGAGGAGGGAGAGAGAGAGAAAGAGAGAGAGAGAGAGAGAGAGAGAGAGAGAGAGAGAGAGAGAGAGAGAGAGAGAGAGAGAGAGAGAGAGATAAGGGAGGGAGGGAGACAGAGAGGGAGAGAGAGACAGAGACAGACAAGAGAGAGAGGGAGAGAGAAAACAGAGACAGAGAAAGAGACAAAGAGATAGAGAGAAAAGTGAGACACAAATAGAAGAGCTCATATCTTGTGGCACAGCCAATTGGGGTTAAATAATCTTCCCTATTTACAAATAATGTCATATCATTCTTTTGGTCAAAATCCTTTAAAGATCTGATATGACCAAGACAGACAAATTCACACTTGTGAACCAGTTACTCAAGATTCCACAACCTGGAGCCATCTCCCTTTCTGGCCTTATCTCAAACTATTTCCCTTTGTGTACTCTATGCAGCAATCAGACTGGATTAATTGCTATGTCTTATGTACATCTCCATGCTTTCCCCCATCCATGCCTTTGCTTATATTGTTTCCTGTGATGGTAAAGCTCTCTACTCTGTCCCTTTTCCCCAGTCGTGTATTGTTTTATCCTTTGATGACCAATTTCAATGTTACCTCCTTCAGGAACCTTCCTTGATCTCTTGTAATAGTAAAAGCCTTTGACCCTCCAGATTTCATATAGACATTTCTCACATTTCTTTTTTTGTATAGATATATTAAAATTCTCTTTCTATGCTTTGTGGTGACACAGAAGGTTCTATTATCTCTTGATGGTCTAGCAAGACCTGCTAATGTGACAAATCTTCAACAACAGGCCTGGCAAAGACAGTGTGACTTGGACCACCAGGCAACATTAGGCTAGATAGGCTCCTGACCCCAGAGTTAACTCCCAGGTGATGATTATTTTCAGGCATATCTGCTCAGAAAGAAAGACCTGCTATTAAGACATGAAGTTTGTTGCCTGTGTTGGGCAAAGGTATGTATCTACTGATAAAATCATGGAAACTAGAAGTTTGAGTCAATGTATTATGAATTACCTGGATAACTGAGCCTATGAATGGCCAGGTTATTTATGTGTGTATGCCATATTTCCATTCTGAGGTATAAACTCCTTGAAGGCAAAAGCTGCCTTATTTTAATTTTGTATCTTCCCCAGAGCTGAATCTGATGCTCTGTACACAGCAGGTGCTTAACAGAGGTGTGCTTGAAATGAGGTATGACTGGCAGGCTGTGTGGTGTAGGGGATAGTGGCTTTGAAGTTAGGAAAACTTGCTCCTAAATTCTGCCTCAGACATTTACTATGAGACCCTGGTCCTATAATTGAAACTCTTTGGGCTTCGGATTCTTTAGCTGAAAATGAAAGTGCTACCTATGGTGACCTCTAAATTCCTTTCCTACAACCAGATGATGCAGTGGTAAGACTCGAATTCAAATTCAGCCTTGGATACTCATTAGCTGTGTGATATTAGACCACTCACTTAACCTCTTTGCCTCAGTTTCCTCAACTGTGAAATGGGGATAATAGCAGTATCTACATTGCAGGATTCTTATGAGAGCCAAAGAAATAATTTTATAAAGCACTTAGTTCAGTACCTGGCACATATTAGGAATTAAATAAATGCTTATTCCTCCCTCTCTTCTTCCAGGTCTAATTCTGTCATGCTATGAATTGTTCAAGGAAAACTCTGAAAAAGCCACAGAAGACAAAGAGGAGGAAGAACAGGTGCTGAATGGAAGTATGGGACTGGATTTGATTCCAGCTCTGCTATTTTGTAATCACACTCTTCTGAGTGTGAAGTTTCTCCTCTGCACAGTGAGAGTAAATCTCAAGCTGGGTTCTGAGGTCCTTCCTAGTTCTTACGTTCTGTGATTTTATGGCTGGGGAGATGCTGGAGGGACGGGCAGCAAGGCTCTACGTGTGAGTGCATCTGTGTCCAGGTTTTTGCCATTCTCTAGCTGGGTGATTGTTACCCCTTTCCGGACCTCATTTTTCCTGATCTGTAACAAGAGGGTGTTGAAATAGATAATCTCTTCCAACTCTAGTACCCCGTGGGATCAAATTGGTTATTGGCCATCTCTGAAGCCAGTCCAGGCCTTAGGTGGGCTCAGTTGAAATCCTACGTCCAGTAAGGAGAGCTCGGAGCGCCCCTTGAACGTCTCGGTTCCTGAGGCTATAAATGACTGGGTTGAGCATGGGGGTTACTACTGTATACATGACAGTGGCTACACGCCCCCGCTCAGCCTCATATCGTGCTGTTGGCTGGAAGTAGACTGCAATGACAGTGCCATAGAAGAGACCCACCACCGCCAGGTGGGAGCCACAGGTGGACACAGCCCGGAGCCGCCCAGACGCAGAGGGCAGACGTAGCACAGCAACGGCAATGGCGCCATAGGAGGCCAAGATGAGCAGGAAGGGTGTGACCACCACAGCAGCCCCCTCGGTGAAGATGAGCAGCTGAATATGGCGAGTGTCTGAACAAGCGAGCCTCAGCAGGGGCTGGTGGTCACAGAAGAAGTGAGGCACGCTGTGGGAGGCACAGAAGGACAGGCGGGCCATGAGCAGAATGTGCAGCAAGGAGTGTGAATGAGAGACGACCCAGGCCGTTGCGACGAGTCCCGTACACACGGCCCGCGACATTCGGACTGTGTAGTGCAGTGGATGCCGGATAGCCACGTAGCGATCGTAGGCCATGGCGGCCAGGAGGCAGCTGTCAGTCACACCCAAAGCAAAGAAGAAATACATCTGAGTTAGGCAGCCTGCCCGTGAGATGGAGCGGTCATGGGCCATCAGGTTGGCCAGCATCTTGGGCACGGTAACAGAGGTGAAGCAGAGGTCGGCGAAGGAGAGGTGGGCCAGCAGGAAATACATAGGGGCGTGGAGGGCTGGACTGGCTCTGATGGCTGCCACAATGAGGCCATTCCCCATCACACCTGCTATGTAGAGGACCAGGAACAGGGCAAAGAGAGGCCGGAGCTGCCCAGGGTTTGTGGACAAGCCCAGTAGGATAAATGGGGCCCCTTCAGAGGACTTGTTGGTCCCATCCATAGTTGGCTTAGTCCTCCTCTCAAGGAAATCTGGGTTAAGTCATTTCCTTCCACTGGGCTCACAGTTTCCTCATCTGAAAAATTTATTTAACAAATACTTATTAATCACCTATTCTGGGGGAAAAAAACCACTATTTTTTAATTTAGGGGAGAGCAAAGATGAGATAATATACAGACTCTTTCTGTCACTGAGCTTGCAGTCTAGTAAGGCAGCTGGTGATAACAGGAGATAGAATGATGGACCTAAAGGAAAGAAGACCTGAGTTCAAATGGGCCCTTACATAGTGACTATCTGTGTGAGTTTGGGCAAATCACAACTTCTGTTTGCCTCAGTTTTCTCAGCTGTAAAATGGAGATAATCACAACACTTATCTCCCTAGCTTATTGGCAGGATAGAATGATTGTAAAATATTTATATAGTATCTAGCACATAGGAGGTACTATGGAAATATTAGATATTATTATTATTAATTAGTACTAATAGCAGATGGATAAGATATTAACACCAATAACTATAATTTATGATAACGTATGAGTTCATGAAATAGAAACTCGCAATATAACCATATAAACATTATTCCAAATCATTAATAAGAGAAAAGTAAATTAAAATAACTTTTACTTTTTTACCTTATATCTAATCTGAAAAAAAAAAAGATGGTCAGGGATTGAAGGAAGACAGC
This sequence comes from Sminthopsis crassicaudata, assembly GCF_048593235.1. Classification (NCBI taxonomy): domain Eukaryota; kingdom Metazoa; phylum Chordata; class Mammalia; order Dasyuromorphia; family Dasyuridae; genus Sminthopsis; species Sminthopsis crassicaudata. The sequence continues at coordinate 464,787,512 of NC_133618.1, read as the reverse complement.
TGTAAATTTGTCAGATTATTCTGGAGAACAATTTTAAGCACTTAAGAAAATAACTAACTTATTCATATTGTTTGACTCAGGGTGATGCAGTGGTTATTCCCAGGAAGTAAAAAGAGAGAGAAAATCTACCATGTGTTCCTGTCATGTATACCGTGCAAGGTTACAGAGATGAGAGATGGGATGCCATCTCTAAGGAATAGTTAGCAGGCCAGTTCTACTGAAATCAAGAGTGCTTGAAAGGAAGTACTATGAAATAAAAGTTCTTTTAAGTAATGTTCTATGTTCTTTGTTCTTAATCTTCTACATGTACACCAAAAGAGCAAATATAGCAAAATTTCTAGCAACTTTTTCTTAGTACTAGAAAACTAGTAAAAAAAATATGTTCATTGAATGAGAGATGATAATACACTTATAGTTTTGAGTCATAAGAAGTCACAAATATGAACAATTCAAAGAAACCTGGAGAAACTTGTATGAATTGGTACAGTGAATTAACCAAAAGACAAATATATAGAAAAATAAAGAAATATATAAAATATAAAAACACACAGAATGTTTACATTAATATAAAGAAAAATAGCACTATTGGATAGCAAGACATATCAATGCAATACCAATCTTGGCTCCAGGGCCCTGATGATGAAACATTTTTTTCTTGATAGAGAGATAAGCTATATAGGTGCTGAATACTCTGAGGCATATACTGTCAGGTCTGGGCAGTGTGCTGGCAGATTCTATTTGTTTGTACTTTTTTTGTTACAAAAGATTGTTTTCTTACATTGGGTATGTGGGAAATGACAGTTATAGAAAAAATATCAATACAATATTTAAGTGAAATAAGGAAATACAAACACTGCTCTATGAGAACTGAAGAGAAGAATAGTATTGTTAAGAGGAGATCATGGAAGGCTTATTAGGGAGGTAGATTTAAAGGATGGGTAGACCTTCACCAGTCAGATGGTGCAGTGAATGGATTGACACTCATCATCTTGATTTCAAATCTGGTCTCAGATACTTACTATTCGTATGACCCTGGGCAAATTACTTAACCCTGTTTGCCTCAGCTTTCTCATCTGTAAAATGAGCCAGAGGAGGAAACCACCCCAGCATTTTTGCCAAGAAAACCACAAATGAAATAATGAAGATCTATCGATCTATCTTTCTATCTATTCATCTGTCTGTCTGTTTGTCTGTCTGTCCACCTGCCTGCCTGCCTGTCTATCATATTGTGAAATGGTGTCAGGGAATTTAGGGCCTTAAATGTTATGCAGAGGAATAATTATGGAGGATTTTTGAGCAAAAGAGTAATACAACCAGAGTATTCCAGTAAATTTGTGAATTCCAGTAATGTTTCTCTAACAGAGAAAGAAGGATCATATGGTCAGGAAGGCTTATTAGGAGTCTATTGTAACAGACCCTGAGGGTGCCACTGAAACTCTATAGTGATTGAGTGGTAGGAGAAATAGAGAGGATAGACTAGATGTAAATGATTTATAGAGGTGGAATCAATCTATTGTTCTTGGAAATATTGTTCTTGTATGTGAGAGATAAATGAGGAAGAATTAAAGATATTTTCCTAAGATTCAAACATGGGAGACTGGTAGAATTGTGGTATCACAGAAATACAGAGCAAAGCCAGAAAGGGGAAGCAGATCCAGAGTAAAAAAAGAAAATAACCTTGGTTGACACTATTGAGTATTTCCAGACTGAAGGTGGTAGACTTAGAGGATTTATGTAACAAACCTCTTCCAGCCTTCTAGTTCTAATATTCTAAAGTCAGTATTGGATTTGGAATTAGAGGAACTGGGTCCAAATTCTGACTGCTTTTTACTCCCTGTATGATTTCAGGCAAACAAATCCCTTTTCCTCTGAAAGAAAGTTCTCTCATTTATAAATTAAAGTTTCTTCCAGTTCTCAAATTAGAATTCTAATCCTTTCATAACTTTCATATTTACAATGTTTTCTATTATCTGTTCTAAAACTTGTTTTAATTCAAATATCCTACCTCTTATGTTCAATTCATTGATTAGATATCTACTAAGTGTGAGGCACTGGGGCAAAAGACATAAAGGAATCGGTTCCTGCCCTTAGGAATTCATATTCTATTTAGGTTGGGGGTGGAGTGGGAATAGAATTTGTACACAAGTAGTAAATGTGGAATACATAGACAATTATTTCAAGAATGAGAGAATGTTACTAACTAGTGGGACAGGAAAGACCTCATGTAGGATGTTGTATTTTTGAAGAAAGTCAAAGACTTTTCTACATGGAGGGGAAGATATTACACATTGTAGACTTGCTCAAGATGGGAAACAGAATATCAAGTACAAAGCACAGATAGTAGATCAGTTGGACTAAAATGAAGACTGTATGAAAGGAAGTACTATGAGGTAATGCTTCTCCCAACTCTAATACCCTGTGTTCTTTGTTCTACACTTCTCCATTACTTTTCTAAGACAATCAGGATTAAATGACTTTCACAGATCACACCTCATCTTAATTTCATAATGAGAGTGGCAGAAGAGAGTTTAAGGAGAAGAAAGCTTTGGTGTATTGAAAGAGCTTTACCCCTTGATCATTTCCTTCAGCCCAACATCCCTCTGACAAGTCCATGGCGAACCTGCTAATTCTTTTATTTCTTTCTCCAATTTTCTGGAATAATCTTTTTTACTTATTGTGTGGATCTTTGCTTCCTTTCATGAAACCTTTTCACAGACCCTACTTCTTTAACCTTCCTAGTTAAGACCTCATTGGCTCAGGGGCAGGATTAGAATGTCCATTCTTGGGAATGGGCAAGAATAGAGGTTACAAAAGAGAGAGAATAAATTAATCATAATCCCAGAAACCCAATTTATGAATATCCCTATGAAGAACAAACTAGCCTGTTTCAAATGACTCTATAAACTGGCCATAGCAGACACTTAAACACTTATAAACAATCACACTCATGAAGAGGTATAGAGGGTCACACAACACAAAGTGATATAAAATTACACCTTTACAATTGGATATAAAACACAACAATGATTTCACATACATAGTTATTATAAAAAATTCATAAATACATACATACTCAAAGTAATTGGACAAGTCATTGGTCTGGTGATTTCAATTTCTCCTGCCATAAAATTGAGTAGAATTATACTGGATTATATAAAAATTTTTTCTAGCTCTAACTTTCTACCTTTAATTTGAATAGTCTTTATTCTAAAATCTCTTTCTAACACTGGAGCTCTAGTATTCTAAAAGCTACATACATTCTCAACCACACCCTCCCACACAGTTACACAAATCATTCCCACAGACCAAGGTGCTCATAGTTGTACCAAACACCCATAGGTATATCTCATCACTCTAGTAAACAAAGGAACAAATAGACATACACACATACCACTAGTCCCAACTGACTTCATCAGGGTCTAGCTCCCTGGCCTGCAACATCTCAGTACAATTTTCAGCATACATTTGAGTTATAATTGGAGGGAAAGAGTTTGACGGGTATATCCCCTTGGTAATATTTATTACTCAAGCACAGTCCAGCACCTAATCAGAAATAGACCCCTCTTCCCTCCCTGTACCCTGCTCCTCAAAGCCAGGAGACAACTCCAATTTGAGATTTGGGATTTAGACTCTGGGGGGCTCATTAATTTCTTCTGTGGAACCAGCTTTGGATGCTCTGTGGAGCTAGTAGGGATCATGAGAATCATGGAGTCAGAGAGGAGTACTTCCTCTAGGAACTAGAATCAGTTTCTCTGTTGGCTCTGTTGGGAAACTATTATGATATGCCAAGAAAAGAATGTAGCTTCTGCCTCAGCAGCCCATATATTACAGTGGATGGACCCTTTTTATTCCCCACTTGCCTGAGCAAATTACTCTGAAGAGAACCCAGGCCAAAGGGCCTCTAAGTGAGGACACTCTGGCTAAATTGGTTTTCTCTAGGGCAAATGACTATATCTCTTTTTTTAGGTCTCAGCTGCCTTATCTATAAAAAGGAAGGAAGACAGTATGATATCATGGAAATAATGCTAGATTTGGAATGACAGGAATTGAGTTCAAATCCTGGATCTGCCAAGTACTTTTTTGAGCATGTCATATCCTTGGGCATCATTTTCTTCATCTGTAAAATGTGGGTGTTAGACTAGATGACTTCTATTAAATACCAACTATTTGAAGATCTCCAACTCTAAATCCATGATTTTTATACAGGAGTTTAAATTCTCTTAAGATCTACCCAGTTTTAATATCCCATTTTGAAAGCATCCTTTCCATTACAAACCTAGCATTGTATTTTTGACCATACCTACTCTAGACTTCATCTGTAGAAGATTAGAGGGATAGAAATGTATGCTTGATATTTTGGGCAAAAATCTCTCAATTACCTTTTCTTCAACCTTCCCCTTCCTTTTGCTTTGACTTTGGGCCAGGAGGAAGGGATTGATTTTAACTCAAAAGCTGCCCCTTCTACCTTCATACAGGTGGGTAGAAGAATGAGAAACCATGGGAAATAAAGATTTGAAAGCATGAAAGAAAACTACCACTATGGAGAAATGTATGAGAGATCTCTAATCCAGCTCTGGAGCTAGATGGCAGAATTGCTTATAAGCAAGCCAACATGGGTTGGATACTGTTTTTTTTTTTTTTTTTTTAAATCAGTGTGGGTTGCGGAATGAGGCCAATGGATCTTCCCTCTCTTTTCTTTCCCTGTTTTTCCTAGGAGAAGGAGGATGGACATCTATTTCTCAGAGGAAATTTATCAGCATACCTTTAAAATTTATTTATCTTTTTAGGTTTAAAAGTTTACTTTGTTGTTGTTGTTGTTGTTGTTGTTGTTGTTTTGAGCTGGTAAAGGTTGTAAGACTATTCATTAAGGTTCCCTCACCCCAAGATCCTAGATACTAGGTTTCTAATATTTACATTCGAATTCCTACTGGAGAGCAGTCAATTAATAATTAGTCTTCACTAAGTTTTGGGAAATGAATTTACTAAGATGGTATAGCAAGAACTGCTTTGGGTAAATACTGGTGGTGAAGATATTCAGCTCCAACCACTGATGGGAACTTTGATAGGAACTCTGGATCTCCCAGATTTACAAGATTGCCTAGATATTCCCACATGTTTGAGATCTGGGAAAAGCCAATACTAAATGGAGATGGCTCCATCTCAGGCATAGGCTTATTTCGGCAGTATTTGTAGCTGGATGGGTAAAACCCTGCACCAAAGCTGGGCACCGAGAACTTCAGAATTGTCCTCACTCATCAGATCCAAAAGGAAGAGAGAGGGAAGGATGGATTATCCCTTTTATATTGCTAATCAAATTCAGCAACCAGTTACATAATTCTTCATTTCATAATACAAACTCCTAAATCATCATCGCCAGAAAGTAGATTTCACTCCAGGCTTTAAGATGGTTGCTTGGATTGGACCTATGCAGGAAACATCTGTGCTTGCTTCAAGGATTGTTCTTCATAGGACAGTCAAAGTATCTTCAGGCAAATTAGTTAGCCTCAATACGTTGGCAAGTAACTGGTTGGATTGACAATGAGGCAAGTATCTATCATCACCATAATTTGGGAAGAAAGAAAAATCATTTCTCTAGAGGAGAGATGCCAGATTGTTGTTAGGGAGAAAGTTACACAGCCAGGAGGAAGAGTGACCCAGTCCACAAAAAAGGAGGGGGGAGTAAGACTAACTGCCAGTCCTGCCTGCAAATATTAGCTTAAGAGCAATCATCATTACACTGATGTTCTAATATTGTTTTTTCGTTTTTTTTTTTTTTTTTTTTTTCTGAAGGGGTGGGGAACACAGCGACTCATGAACACTTAGTAAAACACAGATGGACCAAGGTGTGCCTAGGTATACACCCATACTGACCAACAAAGTTTTGAAGTATGATCTTATCACCTGGCCTTGAGTTTATGTGAAGTTTTCTCTATAAGTCTTCGAAACTAAGCCAGTGTTGAATGACAACATACTCTAGTTGCTGCAGAGGAGATTCATTCTCTTGTTAAGGAATTAGAGTAAATGGCTTCTAAAGATTCTTTTATTGATGAGATTTTACAAATTGATAATAAAGAACTTAACCTCCTATTTATTAAATACCTGTTATGTTCCAGGAACTGTACTAGTACTGAATAGCTGAAACCCCAAGCATTATACTGGACCTAGGGTTCAGTATATACTCCCCTAGAGTAATGCAGGGGACCTTGTTGGATAATGGGGAAGGGCTCAGTGTTACACTTAAATTATCTACTGGGGGAAAATATTGAATTATGAGTTAGAAGAGCTGGGTTTCAACCACAATCAGCTTTAAAAGGAGAGTTGAATTTTGAAAACTATTGTGGAATTATGCAACAAAGTTACAAAAATGTTCATTTGACTCAGATTCTACAGCTAGGCATATATTCCCAATCAGGTCAAATTCAAAAAGAAAGGTCCACACTAAAGTATCATGGCAATACTATTTTTTTTTTTTTAGTAACAAAAAAACTAGAATCAAAGTGGCTGTTTATCTTTTGGAGAATGGCTAAATTAGTTGTTTTATATGAATGCAATGGACTCTAAGAAATTACAATTGTGAGAAATGATCAATATAAAGAATACAGGAAGGCATGGGAAGATTTTTGAATTGATGAAATTATCAGAATAAGGAAAACTACACACAATGACTACAATATAAATGGAAAAAATGGCAATGACAAAATTAGGCTCCATGTATAAATATAATGACCAATATTGGCCCCAAAGAAGAGAGATGAGAATGCACCTCTTATGGTTGTAGAATACTGTGTATACTTTTACACTTGATTGATATATTGGATAGTTTTGCCAAATTATTTTATTTTAGTAATGGCTCTTTGGGTGGAAGAGTGTAAAGGGTTATACTGAGAAATGAAATTGATATAAAAACAAAATATAAGTACACTTTTGAATTGAGTGGTTGGATTAGATTTTTTCCAGGTCTGTATTTTAAGTTCTTCCTGAATTTGAAAATTCTGTTCTTTTAAAATTCTTTCCAGTTCCAAAGCTCTATAATTTCATCACAGACCTAAACTAATTCCAAGATGACCCAAAGGCACATATTTCTTTTCTATATCTATCTTTTCTGGCTTTACCCTTTACCTTCTCTGGCTCCTTAGCCATTTTAAAATATGGTAATTTTTGAATGAGGGAACTCTTTCCCTTCATTTTTTGATGATTCTCCCCCACCCCCAGGTCAGTCTTTTAGTTCTTTCACTACCCCCTTTGGGATGGGAAGCAGAATCGATCCCGGGTCCTTCGAAGGGCCTCCTTAACCTCTTTGTTGCGGAGGCTGTAGATAAGTGGGTTGAGGGCAGGGATAACGAGTGTATAGAAGACAGATGCCATCTTGTCAGTGTCAAGGGCATAACTAGAACTAGGTCTTAGGTACATGAAAATGAGTGTGCCATACAGCATGGCCACAGCAGTAAGGTGAGAGCCACAAGTGGAGGCTGCTCGTCGCCTTCCCTCAGCAGAATTCATGCGAATCACAGCAATGAGGATGAAGGCATAGGACACAGCAATGGCTATTACTGTAGCTGTTTGGATAAAACCACAGACAGCAAAAAGTAGCAGCTCATTGAGGGAAGTGTCATCACAGGAAATGGCCAGCAGTGGTGGGATATCACAGAAGAAACTGTTAACTTCACGGGAGTGACAAAAGTGTAGCCGGAAAGTGAATGTTGTGTGGACAAAGCCACTCACTGCACCGCCCAACCCTGAAGCTGCCAAGAGTAGGAGGCACAGGCGTCGAGACATGGCTGTGGTGTAAAGGAGCGGGTTCCCAATAGCCACATAGCGGTCATAAGCCATGGCTGCTAGGAGACAGCACTCAGCGTCTGCCAGCCCTGCAAAGACAAACATCTGGATGGCACAGGCAGCATAGGGGATGGTGGCGTGTGACAGTAACAGATCTATGAGCATCTTAGGACCGATGGCTGAAGAGTAGCAGGCATCTAGGAGTGAGAGGCAGGCCAGGAAGAAGTACATAGGGGTGTGGAGTCGGGCATCCATGTTAATCAGCAATACCATTCCCATGTTCCCCAGCAAACTCAGAAGGTAGATGGGTAGGAATACCAGGAAGAGGGCTACACGAAGGTCCCAGCGGTCAGTGATGCCCAGGAGGATAAATTCACTCGGGGCTCCATCAATCCAAGTGATGTTCTCCAGGGTCATCCTGTAGGTTGGCAACTAGAAGAAGAGTCAGAATAAGCAGAGGGTGAATGAGTACTGCTCATCACAATCTGCACCCTCCCATTCCAAGGGAGAAGTGGGAAGAAAAGAAAGTTCCACTGGTCTTGGGGGAAGTCTTCCTGGCTTTCCATTTCACAGGGAAGACAGATGCAGCATTGATTTCAATAAAAGATTCTATCCAGTGACTAAATAACTTGGGAATGAGATTTTTTTTTCCTGACAGTGTCAGTTGTCCTTTGTGGGATGTGATAGAGCCTGACTATGTCCTAAAGCTAGCATTACTTTTCTGACCACATATATGAGAGGTAACATGGGCTTGTGGATAGAGCATTGGAGCCAGAAAGATATACATTCAAGTACTGCTTCTGATACATATTGGCTGTGCAACCCTAGGGCAGCTAGGTGGCCCATTGGATAGAGCACTGGGGCTGGAGTCAGAAAGACTAATCTTTTTGAGTTCAAATCCAGATGGGATTTGAACTGGGAAAATCTATAAAATAAGTTGTAGAGAAGGAAAAGGTAAACTATTCCAGTATCGTTGCCAAGAAAACCCCCAAAAGGTCACAGAGAATCAAATATAATTTGCTTATTCTGTCTCTGTCTCTGTCTATTCTTTCCTTCCTTCCTTTCTTCCTTCCTTCCTTCTTTCCTTCTTTCCTTCCTTCTTTCTTTCCCTCCTTCCTTCCATCTCTTGCTCCCTCCCTCTCTTGCCCCATCTAGAAAGAGTAGAAGAGCAATTTCTACTAATTGCCTCAAACTCTCTACTTCTTAGTTCCTTGCAATCTATTGAAAATATGATGCCAATTTCTAAAATTAGCTTTCCTACTCTTCAATATCCTGACATCTCTATAGCTTCTACCTTTTAACACTTCTGAAAACTCACCTCCTTGCCTGGATTTTCTTTTCTCCCCTGACATTCATGGAACTGCTCTCCCTTGGTCCTCTTTCTGTATATTTTTCCTTCTTTTCTAAATAATCATTATCCTTTTCCTTTCTAAGAATTGATATTCTACAAACCTTTACTCTCTTTCTGTCTGCCTTGATATCACTCACTAAAAAACTCCTAAATCTACATAAGTATCCCCAAAGTCTTAAAACAATTTAAAATTTTAATAATTTTAGAATTGAAATGCTTCAAATGTCCAAATACTTGGAGTTTCATCATTTAGCTTTTAAATATCTATTGATATATTTGTAATTAAAATTCAACACTTCCAGTCAATTTCTGAACTTTGTAAAAACTTCTAGCAGTTGATAATCAGTGATTGAAAGGATTTCATTTGTATTGATAACCTTAATATCATTCAAAGAATGAGAATTTGATGCATACATAATAGCTTTGACATGACCCCACAAGAAAAAGTATAATAGAGAGAGATCAAGTGACTGAGGTGGCCAAGGAAGAAAACTTACACTACCAAACCACTAATCTAAAAAAGAGTTATATAGAAAGGGTCACAACACAATACATAATTATAGGGTACCCCATCTTGTTAAAATCATAATAGTATTATTCAAAACTCACAAAACTAAGTATAAAAGAAATTTACATAGTTAAACTTTTGAATGATTTTTGGTAAGTTTGTACCATTAGTATTTTTAAAGTTATTGCAACTTAAAATAACTCTAATCAATTCTTGGACTCTTCTCATTTTCTCAACCAATTCCTCCTTCCATATCCAATTAGTTGCCAAATCCTATTAATTATACCCATACAACCTCACTTGTACCTAACCCACTTTCTCCATTTACACTGTTACCAAATAACTATTATCATAGCTTCTTCATCTCCCTGTCTCCAATCTCTCTCCTCTCCTTTCCCTCCTTTATAGAGTTGTTAAAATGATCTTTCCAAGCCACAGATTTGGACCATGTTTGTTTAATCTCTTATTCAAAAGGTTTCAGTGGTTCTTTATTAATGAGACAATATGGTGTAGTGAAAAGAAAAAAGGTGTTGGATTTATAGTCTTGGGATTCAAATCCCAGTTTTATCACTTATTTCATGTGTCATTTAAATGTCTCTAAGCCTTACTTCCTCTATCTGTAAAATAAGAAAGTTGGACTAAGATCCCTTATGGCATTAGCTTATGATCTGAGGATCCTAGGCTGGTCTTGCCTAAAGATAAAATATAAACTCCTTAGCTTGTCACTTAACGTCCTTCATAATCTTGCTCCTATAAACAAATATTTCCAGTCTTCTTTATCATTATTTCCTTTCTCAAACTATTCATTGCAATCAAAGGCAGTTCTGTTGCCTTTTCCTTTTACTTAATATACTTAATCTCCCATCTCTGTTTATTCATTCAAGCCATCTCTCATATTTGGAATGCACAAACAACTTAACTGTTTTTTAAAAATTCTTTCTTCAAGGGTTAGCACAGGTGTCATCTCTTTGGTTTTTTCAGTCAATAAAAATTTATTAAGTACCTACCATGTGCCAGATATTGTATTAAGTTCTGTAGATATAAAGAGAGGCAAAAGATAGTTACTGTCCTTTGTCTACATCTCTTCTTTGTTTCCATAATTGTCAAGAGTTACTTAAGAAAAGACATTTTGGAGACAAGAAAGACTTAAACTGGGTTCTGAAGAAGTAGAGAAGCAGGAAGAGAACTAGGAAAGTGCAATATCACAAAATATATGTAAAAGGTTCAAGAGGAAAGTGGTGATGGTATTGGGGGTGTGGTCCATAATACCCACTGAAAAGATGATAGAATTTAAAGGTGAAAGAAACCCTAGAAATCATCTAGTTTAATGCACTAAATTTTAGAGATTCAGACACCAGAAAGGAGGAGGAAAAAAGCATTTATTAAGTGCCTACCATGCTAAATGCTTTATAAATATCCCATTTTATGCTCACCACAATAGGTGCTGTTAAAATTCTGTTTAGTTGAGGAAACTGAAGCTAAGTGACTAAGCCAGGGTCATACAGCTAGTAAGTGTCTAAGACCATGTTTGAATCAGATTTTCCACACTCTAGGCTCAGGGCTCTATCCACTCTACCCAGCAGTGTAAAAACTGGCTCAAGGTCATAGCTTGTAAATGGCAGAGCTTGAATTTGAATCCATGTCTCCTGATTTCCAGTGCAGTGAACTTTCCAATAAAACATAGTGCCTTAAAAACTGGAAAAAAATAACACCATTGCATTGAGTGTTTTAAAGATCACTAGCAATCTTCAAAAGTGGTAGGGACAACAGCCAGTTCAAGATGGAACTTTTTCCCACTATATTGAACATTCTCCATACATTAGTAATAGAATTAGGTTTAATATAGGTTTGGATAAATCCTCACATGTCAGAATCTTGGGACCTGCTTCTAATCTGGAAAAATAATGTAATGAAGGGTGATGATAGCCTTTTTAACAATAATAAACTTTTATTTGCATGTCATTCCTTTGCTCATAATCCTTGGATGACGCTCTTCTATCTGCAAAGTAAAGTTCAGACTTCTCTGCCTGGCAATTATCATACCACCCTAATGTTTCCAATATTACTTCATTCCCTTCTACTCATTCTACTCTCTAGCTGAACTTCACCAATGCCATGTCCCTGAATATATCTGAAGCTCTCCTGAATGAGCCATCATTCCTTCTGATCTCTGTGCCTGAATTAGCCTTCCTCTTATTCTCTTTGCCCAATCAAAATGCCACTTCTTCAAGAAACTTTTCCAGACCTGCTTAGTTAGTAATGGCCTGTACTTCTGGATCTCAAAAGATACTTTAAACTTCTATAGTGGATTTATCATGTAAAGTTTATTGTGGTTTATCTATTGACTAGATTGGGAGATGGCAAACTATGGTCTGAAGGCCAGATCCACAGATTGTAGGATTACAGGTACAAAGCTAAAGGGAACTTGTCTAGTCCAATATTGATTTTACAGATGAGGAAAGTGAGTCTCAGGGAAACTAAATGATTTGCCATAGATAGGAAAGTACCACAAACTCAAGCCCTGTGATGCCATATTGAGTTATTAGATAGTGTCTAACACAGGGAAAAAGGAGAGAGGAAACTTGACTCAATCCATATTAGTTTGTTAATTTCTTCTCTGATAGCTTTGTGCCCCCATTTCCACATTCAGAAGGCAAGTATCACTCACCTTCACACAGCGAGGAGCAGAAAGATTTTGTGGCCCTCTCCATTTCTTCATCTGTAATATGGAGAACAAGACTTCAGTGTTTTGTGATCAAAGGGTGACTGCTAGAATGTTTGATTTGGAAGGAACTTTATAGGTCATCAATGTTCAGTGAATAATGGCATGGGCAGCAGGTTTAGAAATAGGAGTTCTTAGTTCAAGCTTTAGTTTTGCCCCTTCTCAGGCTTATGACCTTGAGAGAAAATTATTTAACTTCTTTGAGGCTTAGTCTCCTCATATGGAAAATGGTGATGATCTATCTATCTATCTATCTATCTATCTATCTATTTCTATTTTATAATGCATAACTTAGTTAATGTTGTGAGACTTAAAAGACATAATAGAAAAATGTTTTATAAACTTTTAAATAACCATATAAATGTAGACCATTTAGACAAAATCCCTCATTTACTGTTGTGGAAACCAATAGCCAGAGAATAGCTTCTCTATACCCATGCTGCTTCTAAGCAAGGCTTAACATCCCAAAATCGGGCAGGACTTTCAGAGCTCATCTAGACCAACCCGCACAGAGGAATTCTCTCTGTATTATCTTTGTCAAGTGGTCATTTAACCTCCATTTGAACACCTTCAGAAAAAGGAAACTTCTTGTAGGCTGTTTCACTTTTTACAATTCTCAGTTGTGAAGGATAATTACCCCAAATATCAATCCAAAGACTTTCTGCCTTCTATTCACTAAGTTCTGAATGCTAGTCCATGGCTTGGATTCAAGGATGGAAAATGGAATTTATTGAATTCTTCTTCTTTTTGCCACTCTTTCACATATTTGAATGTTAGAAGAGTGATCGGGTTCTTCCTCCCTGCTTTACCTCCCACTTTTACCTTTCTATTCTCTTGATGTCTCCTTTTACTTCACATGATTTTCAATACAGTCTAATTTTGAGTTCCTTTCCCTATATTGATAGCTGTTATTGATCATATTCCTGCTTGTCAGTATCCTTCCTAAATATGAGAAAACTAAAGCTTAGGGAAGAAAATTACCTTACCCAAGATCATAAAGCAACAATGAGACATAGTGCTTGAAATCAGAATTTTTGACTTCTAAGTCAAAGACTTTTTCCCCCTATAATTTGCATCACTCAGAAATGGAAGAATTTTTTTTCACTTATTTCCTCCTTACTCTTTTACTTTTATCCTCTGTCTCCATCATTGACATAAGCTCAGAAGCAAAGAAGAGGAAATTTTATCCTTACCAAAGAGACATCTAAAAAAACATTTCAATATTTTTAATGGAACACAGAGGTGTGGACCAGGGGTTTAGCCTCTAATAAAGGACATACCTAGGATAACAGTGAATCCCAAAATGTTTTCTTCAATATAAAATTTAATGTAGAGACAGTGTGAGGGAGTCAGCAGGAAATTGTCTCCCCTTTCCACCAAAGCAGAGATGTCACATCGTCTTATGTCCTTCCTAGGGTTGCTGAGAGCAGGTGCTACAATGCTGTTACCCCGTCTACACTATTACCTTCCCTCCCCTTCATCCTGTTACCCAATCTTTCATCTGTCCTTTTCCCTAGAGTCCATTGCGACGTGTTGTCTCCTTACATCCTCATGGGTTTCTGAGTCTGTGGTTGACAGGGGAATGCTGCTGCTGGCTCATATCCCAAAGCCTGGAGAGGCTGGAAAAGTTTAGATGAAAATAATAACAATAACAGTAGTTCTGATTTCTAGATCTTCACGTATGACAAAAAGTACTTCTCATAATGCCTCTGTTGAATCTATGTATCTCTTAAAACCCACCTCAGATAACATCTCCTCTAGGAAGCCTCCTTTGATTTTATAGTTAATAGTAATCTGATGTCACATAACTTTTTTGGGGGTGATAATGAGACATTTGGGGTTAAATGACTTATCCAAAGTCACAGAGCTAGTAGTGTCGAGTGTCTGAGGTCAAATTTGAACTAAGATCCTCCTGAAACCAAAACCAGTACTCTATACACTGTGTCACCTAGCTGCCCCTCAAGTAGCATTTTAATAGATTTTATTGATATATTTTATTTTTAACATAATTTAGAATTTCCCCTCATGGTTTTCCTTTTTCATTCTAGAAAATCATCCTTTGTAACATTTTTTAGAAAAAGAAGAGAAAAAAAATCGACAGAAATTGATCTATCTGTTAGACAAATATGATATTTCATACTCTTGGACTCCTTATCTCTTCAAAGGGTGGGAACAAGAAGGAAGTCTATCTTTTCTTGGGAGCTAGACCTGTTCTTTATAATTTTGAAGCATTGTTTCAAATGTTTTGTGACAGGTTTTTCCCTACATTTCATTTTGGTAATTATATATATATATATATATATATATATATATATATATATATATAGATATATATATATAGATATATAGATATATAGATAGATAGATAGATAGATAGATAGAGAGAGAGAGAGAGAGAGTTTTTCTGACTCTGCTTACTTCACTTTGTATCACTCTATGCTTCTTTGTATCCATCATATCCATCATTTCTTATAACATAGTAATATTCCATTACATACATCACAATTTGTTAGTCATTTTTTAATCAATGAGTATCTACGTTCATATATAATTTTCCCATTTCAGTTTCTTTATAATCTATAATGTGCTTATTATGTAATAATACTTTATATTGTATATCTGTGTAGTATCTTTTCCTCCTAAATTTTAATTTTTAAAATTTATTTTATTCTGAATTTAAGAAATAAAACAAACATTTCACAACACAACAGAAAAAAAGAGATGATTATACATAATAGCTTTATTTTCAAAATACATGCAAAGATAGTTTTCAACATTTGTTTGCCCTTGCAAAAGCTTGTATTCAAAATTTTTGTCCTTCTCTCTTCCCTCTACCCCCCCTCCTCTAGGCAACAAGTAATCCAATATGGGTTAAATATATACAATTCTGCTAAACATATTTCCACAGAGATGATGATGCATGAAAATATCTTATATAAAATTTGCCTTTCTACTAGAGAATGAACTCTACTAGAGAATGAATGGAAGCAAGGACTGTGTTTTATTTAAACTTTATTTTTTACTATAGGACCTAGGACAATACTCTTCACAAAATAAAAACTTAATAAACATTTGTTATATTTGAATATTGTTGAGTAGCATTCAATGCTCTAGGCTTATAGAGATGGAATTCAATCTTGGGAGTGTTCCCAAAATAAATCTCTTTTGCTCATTTTATCCTCTTGTAAATCAAATTTCAGAATTCAGTTTGTATCTCGTTCTTTACATTATATTTAAGTGCTCAGCTTCCATAAAAGGACTCAAGATCATGATGTATATTAGGTTCAGAGTATCCTTTATTTCATTAAATAGAAAACACATAATTAACTCACATTAATCTATCGACAATTGATTCTTTTCTTTGATGAGTTCCACTTTGCCCTTGGGACTCGATACTGTTCCTCCAGAGTCATAGTGCAATCCTGTGATTTGGACTCCCTTTGGAAAGGAAAAAACTTGGAGTCATTAAAGAGATAATCCCCCCTGACATTCTGGTGAGTCCTATTTTTACTCCAGGGATACTTACAGACAGAACTTTAGTCTTATGGCACTATTCTAAATGCCCTAAACTCTCCTGGAAGAAAAATGAACTTGGGATTCTTAAGGAGAACATCCTTTGGCATTGTAGACATTGACAGTCCTTTATTTCCTCTAGAGACATGAATATGTGAAATACATACAGCCTTTGGATAGCATATTGATAGCTTAGACTTCCCATCATCAAGGAAAATTAACTGGAGATTGCTAAAGAGATAAACCCCTTCCTACTGGACCTACATCGACTGAAATAAGCCATGGCAGTAAGGGAGGACAAAGTTCATGGGACTTACTTGTTCATATTATGCTTTATATTTTGTAGCTCCAGAGTGACTCCAGAACTTTTTTGTGGCTCCTAAAGCCTTTTGTATGATCTTTGTAGCTGGTGCTATATCAGACATTCTCCCTCTCTATTAGAAACAGCTCCTGATATCCTGTTTTCTCTAAGAGGCTGACATTGTCTAAAACATTCCTTCTTCTCTCTTTAGAAAGCTGGGTTTTGGGGCTCTCAAATTCGATATTCCTAGGGAGCAATGCTGATACCAGCATTGCACATGAATACCTCTTTCCTTTCTCTAAGATGTCTGGTTTTCCCACTGCCCAAGAACCCAATTTTGTTTAGGCATTCCACCCTCATCTCAATCCAGGAGGCCCTGATTCAATAATTCCCTCTACTTGACCTTTCTTATAGGCTAATATGGTTGAGAACATGTACAAATCCAGGTGTCCTCAAAAGACAAAAGCCCATTCAAAAGTTACTGGTCCCTGACCTATATTTATTCTCTCCAGACTTCTGTAAAGACAAAAGAGTAAAACCTGCAACTTTACTCCTTTCTCAACTTTAAAAAAATGTTTTTTAAAAAAAAGTAGATTTATTTATTTAAAGATTTCTGATAATAGTTTTTTATTTTCTTTTTAAAAATAATATATTTTTATTTTCAAAATATATGCAAAGATAGTTTTCAGCCTTTCAAAACCTTG